>NW_026724863.1:0-68656 GCF_029784015.1 Lycium ferocissimum
TATGGAACAACCATTATCGCTATATCTCACCAAGGAACAATTTATAAGGTGAGATCAACAACAATGAATAGAATCGAGAAAATCAGGAAGTAGCTCAACATCTTCATATCATTGTTGAAATCATAACTTGAAACTTTTAAACATAAAATCATCATCATATTAATCCTCATAAAAACATTCTCATCTTTAACATCATACGAAGCTTTAAGATTCATAAACTTCTAGCTTTGGGAAACAAGGTGGTTATGGAAACATATACGAGACCATAACATAAGAATCATGCCTTTGAAAGAAAGGGACGAGCCTTAACATACCTGATTGATCTCCTACGAATTAACGCTTATTCTCCCGAACTTTCAAATCTACACTCAAGAGAAATTATACTACCGTTAGACTTATCGTCATATGCCTATCTCAAGTCCTTAAACCAAACTCCTTGAGAATCTACCAAAATTCGGGCAGCATCTCCCCAGTTTATATACCTAGCCCGAAATCACAGTACCAAAAAAACAACAACAATAGCAATACTAGTATCAACCACATCATCATCAATACCAAAATATTTCATCAAACATCCCACACGATTTTTTTCAACATACAACAACAATATACACTTTCTTTCTTCCCGATCAAGGAGCATAATCCCATCAACACACAAACAACATTAGATACCATCTCTATACATGTAAATAAGCCCAGCCACATGGCCACAACATGCTCAAAACAGTCCATAAACACAACAACTACAACGCAACACTTTATGACCTTTCCTCCATAACTATTTTCACTTTTAAGACTTGCTAAACCTTCAAATCAACTCAACATAAGAGATAGCATGAAGAAAAAACCTTATGCTTGAATAAATTTAGCCACACAAATTACCACAACATCCAGTACAAGCAAGAACAATCACCTTTCATGGACTAGTTTGGTGTAATCTTGTTAAATTCTTGATTTAATGGGCTATAAATGTTTGGGGGTTGTGTTGAGAAGTTTCTAGGACTATTGAGAATGTAAGAATGCTGAAAAATAGAGTTAATGGGGGGTTTTTATACCCCTTATAAGTCGGTTCCACCGACCTTCTCAAGTGGGACCCGCGAAAGCCATTTGGCAGCTTGGAGTTTTTATCTTAAAATGTCCATAATTTTTTATCCCGATATTGTGTGAGGGCCCAAGACCTATGGCTGGAATGCTTTTTCAATTATCTACAACTTTCGTGTTTCCAAATTCCAAACTTATAATAGCGTTTTGGCCCCTCCAAGTCAGATCATTCGAAAATGTATCCTTAAATCATCCTTTTGGAGGGCTTATGCCCATATTTGGCTTAAGGTTTCTTCTTAAGATTTGATCAACTTCCCATGCACTACTCATATCACTTTTCATATGTCCTTTATAAAACCCCGACATATGGGCCCCACCTTAACTTACGATTGCGAGGGCTATTCATTAAGTAACGTGTTAACTGATTTACTTCATACGGTCTCAAAATGTCATATATATATATTCTTAAAGTCAGATCATATAATCTTCATACCTCATCCTTGTATAACTTTGCTCTCCCTTGAGCTCATACTAAGCCATATATAGTCTTGGTAACACGAAATTTTCCGCGGTGTAACAGGCAGAGCTTGCCCTATGCAGTACTCGATAGTATGTTCCTAGGTAAGTGAGTTGAGGAGTTAAGAAGACTTAAGACTGACCAAGTTGGCTATAAGAAAGATAAGTTTCGATGAAATAGCTTAGAGTTTTCTGGAGGATGTAGGATTCTCTTTTGGGAAGAGTAAGTCCTGGTTTTGGTTGTATTGTGTACTTCTAAGAAATTATGATTCAAGGGAAGATTTTGGATTAGCTAGATCAGAATATCGTACCAGTTCAGAATGTTTTATGATTAGTTATGTCTAAAGGTTTATGCTATTTGATTTATCTATGAGAGATCTGTTGTGTGCTTTAGAGGCATGGTAATTGGGTCTTTGGCCAAGTGCAAACAATTGTAGTTTGGATTTACATCTTGTTGAAAGAGGTTCGTGTTGGTTGTGATATGATTTCGTCGGTTATTGTAATCTTGTCCTACTCTCTTTCTTCGCTTGAGGACGAGCAATTGTTAATTAGTATCTGATGTAACGACCCATTTTGTCGTTACCATGATTGTTCCATTTTTTCCCTCGTGGACTCGTTCCTGAGTCTCGTTAGAACTATTTTGACCCGAGGAGATAGTTGGCATGACTTCAGAGGCATCGTTGTGGGCTTTAGAATGTTTTCTAGAAAAATGTGGCTTAAGCGAAAATGAGTTGACTCAAGTTGACTTTTCAAAGAAACGGATCTTTTTCAAAAATTCGTCGATTCCAAGAGCTCCGGATGGTCATTTAGAACTTGTGTGCATACTCGTTTCGGTTCCCAATGCACTCGGGTGCATTTTGGGACCTGAGTTGGAAAGTTAGTTTTGAGGTATCGGGGGTTGTCTCGGTCAATGAGATCTCTGATGGGAATTCCGAGGTCACGAGTACATTCGTAGTCTATTTTTATGTATATCTGCATATTTGATTTGTGTCTGGGAGGTTCCGGGATGGTTCTGAGGGTCAATTTCAAGTTTGGAAGAAACTAGAAAATTCTGGTGTCTGCTGACCACCATAGCGGTAGGGTGACCGCCATAGTGGCCGACGGGCCAGATTTTCAATTTAAAAACCCTTAAAACCCTTAGACATTTCCCATAACTTCTAAAGTCATTGTAAGCACTATTGGGGGCGACTTGAAGGTCTAGAGAGCCATTCTCTTCCCAGGGTAAGTGTCCTAACCTTATATCTATCCATTATGATCTTCTAAACATAATTTCAACCTTGTGATCACTGGAATCAAAGAGGGTTTTTATGGGTTTCATGTGAAGAAGGGTTAAAAATGAAATCGATTCTTAGATGATGTTTAATGATGAAATTGTTGTTGTTCATGCTAGTAATGTCAAATCTAGGCTTATTAATCATTAATCTTCCATTCTAGAGTTGAAATTCTTGAATCAAAGTTAGGGTTCTTAGACCCAAATTTGAGGGTTTTCATATTAATGATGATTTTGAGGATTAATTTAATATTCCTATGATTAAAGTAATGGGTTTTGACTTTTTAGTATTGAATTTGGTATTTTGATCATAAAATTCCCGTTTTGCCCTTGGGGCCCGTTTTTCCTAAATTAAGGGTTGAAATTTGACCCGAATAGAAAGTAACCAATATGGGTATCATTATTCAAGGTTTCTTACATAGAATTGTATGTGATGGAGTTTGATTATTTGGAGACACTTCGAAACACAAGGTAACGTGTGGGTTCGTGGCACCTGTTCGGCTGCCAGGTAGGTTATGGCTTCCCTTCGGTAGAATCCGGTTAGTTTCTCATATTTTGTATTAGAAGGAACGGAGAATGCATGCTTAGGAAATCAGAGATTTGGGATGGAATCTTAGGATGGTATTGTTGTGTGACTTGTTTATTCGGGCTTGTGGCCTGTAGATTCCTTAGGTTGTTTGATGTGATTTTTCTTGAACATCAGTGGATTTGTGTGACTTAGGAGTAGCGGATGAAACTTGTTTTTGTGCCTAATGAAGGAAATTTCCCGTAATATGTGATTATTTGTGTTATGCCATTAATAGTGAATCTAATGGATAAATGGGAGGATAAAATGTACCACTGATTGTGACTGAGTTTTAAATGAATTGTGACAAAGGATTTTGAGTGTAGGGTGAGATTCGTGTTCTAAGTTAATAGGCTGATTTAAGGAAGTGGTAATAATGTATATCGATTGATTGACATGTCGTGTGTTGGGACTAGCCACCCCGTTGTGTTGTGCTTGATAGTTCTATTGTGTTGGCTTGATGCCACGAGTTGTTGATAAAGATTAGACCCTGATATTCATCTTGATTTGGATATATTAATTGCATACCCATTGTGGTATTTGTGGTTCGGATATATTGTTGGCATATCCACTGTAGGTATGGTGATATTGATACATTGTTGGCATGCCCACTTTTGGTAATGTGATATTGATATATTGTTGGCATACCCACTGTTGGTATTGTGATATTGACACATTAATGGCATACCCATTGTTGGTATTGTGATATTGATACATTGTTGGCGTACCCCATTATTGGTACTTGTGATATTGAGCTTGATTATTAATGTTGATACACGTATTGCACGCATTCTCATCCATTCATGATGTATGGCCGATACCCGGTGGTGATCCGGTATCGTTGATTGAGTGAAACTGATAGTTTGATAAAAATCTTTGCTTGAGTGAATGTGAGATGACTGATGTCCGATGATCAATTCTGGAATCATTGATTATATGAAACTGATTGATACATTGTTGGCGTACCCCTTTGTTGACACTTGTGATATTGAGCTTAATTGTTGATGTTGATACACGCATTGCACGCATTCTCATCCATTCATGATGCATGGCCGATACCTGGTGATGATCCGGTATCGTTGTTTGAGTGAAACTGATTTTTTTGATAAAACTCTTTTACTTGAGTGATTGTGAGGTGGGCGATGTCCGATGATCTATTTCGGCATCGTTGTTGCATGTCCAATTCCGATGATGTCCCGAAATCGTTGGTAGTGCATGGACTTCGTGGGTCCCCCAGAGTGGTGCCGGTGAGACTCCCCCTGTGAGCAATTAGCAAGGGTCACGTTTGTCAGTTGGGCAAAGATCCGGGACGGGTGGCACTTAGACTTCACGAGTCACACTGGGTTGTGCTACCGAGACGTCGATATTTCCGTCCGGAGTACATGTGTACACCTCATTTGCATGGCATGGCATTGCATTCATATATCTTGCATTGCTTTGCATTGGTACATCTTGCATTGCATTGCATTATGGCTGGTTTGAGATGATTTGGTGTTTACTTGTGATAATTGGATTCGTATTGATTTATTCAGACTTGGAACATTTGGGATTAGATGCTTTACTTAGGCAATGACGTGTACTTGGATCTGGATTTATTGATTGAACTTGTTGAGGTATCCCATAGACCGTCCGTGAGATTAGTTATATGTTTGGTCTCTATGTGATGTAGGACAACGGTGCCTTAATGATGAGTTGACTACTAGACTGAAACGATCGATATAATGATATGTGAGTTCCGAGACCGTTGTGAGCTTGACTGGTGAATTATTAGAGTGAAATTAATGCTTAAGGGTATTAATATACAGTGTGTGGTAGATAGACGTATGACTTGATTGGGTTGTTATCATGTTTATTTGTGAATTCTTTTACTGCTATGTGTTACTAACCATTGTCAGCCTATGAAACTTGCTCAGTACGCGTGTTTTGTACTGATATTGCAGTTGCTACACCCTTTTTGGGGGTGTAGATTGTTTCAGGTAATTGATCGAAGCATATGTGGAAATACGCAGTGCCTATCAGGAAGGCCTCCTCCCATTTCATTCCGGGATAGAGGTTGAGTCTTAGAATGTAGTGGTAATCTGAAGTCTTAGTCGCTCTTGTACTAGTCTAGACCAGGTTGTGGGAATTTGAAGAGAATCCTTATCTATTTAATGGTTGTAAATATTTTCCATATTGGAGTTTATTTAGCAATTGATTTCCGCTGTTAATTATCTTTACTTGATTACTGTGTATTGATTGAGGGTTTGCCTATCGAGGAGGGAAAGGTAGGTGCCCGCGCGATCCTAATTTGGGTTGTGACATTACTATTATTTCGTAATTGTGATACGGATCTAATGGTTCAAAATTCACACAAAACAAAGGTCGTTTGGTCAATCTGGACCCCTTTCTATCCAAAGACCTACGGCGAAAACATCGAATACGAGCGCGACAAAACCCAAACCCATCTAATACTCGTCTGAACCTCACCAAAACTTGTGGACAAGTTCAAAATCATCATACTAACTCGTTGGAACTCTCAAAACATTGAAACGGGGTCATCCTAACCTGGCGTTGACCGTGGTCGACCCTAACTCGTTAACTTAACTAGCTTCTCCATTAATGACTCAATTTACACTCGAACCTTGCGGGAACCAACCCAGTGACTTCACTAAGTCATAGATCGTGCTAACGGGACTCTAGGGAAGGATCAACAAGGTTAAATGGGTCAAAACACTATAACAACCAAACGGGTCGTTACACCAGTCTTCTTTTGGTATATGCTAAAGGGGTAACAAAAGGGATCATAAGTGTAGATGTTGGGGTTGAAAACCACTTTGCTGAATGGGGAGGGTCTTTTAAAGACATCTTAGGAGAGGATTGAGAAAGGTTCAAGCATTGCTTGGCCCATAGTATCTTTCTTCCCAAATAAGAGATTGTCATGGCATTCCTCATAAGCCTATGGGGTATAACCTCTTACATTTGCACATTTGATGTTTCTTTCCCATTTTGATAATATAAGTGGATCCTAAAATGAGTCTCTTGTGCATTTGTTAATTGTTCACTTGGGTAGGTAATGTATGATAATTTGACAGATTATAGTTAAAACTGGAAAGAGGAAAAGGCTTTTCAAAAAAGGGAATACTGTTTGTTTGAAAATAAGACAAGAAGAGTTTCATGAAGACAACATGATAAGATATAAAGGATTCTTGGGTACTTGGTTAAGTTAGGGTCATGATTCAGATCTTTATGTGAATTCTGTGTGCATTTGATGTGGTCTCAACTTGTACTTGAAAGGTGGCCTGTTTTCTCCTTGTTTCCTAAGACATAATAATACCTAAAAAAAAATAAAAAAAAACAAAAAAAAAACTAGTTGTTTGCATCCACTTAAGGTGGCAGTACAGTCTGAAGGGTATATTTTACCCTTTTCTTTGTGATACTTTGGACAACATATCCTGCTTTCCATTTTGAAATGTGTTTTTGAATCCATCAGTCTAAAGATTAAGTAGAAGATAAAACTAAAATTGGTTAGGATGGATAGATGTGTTTTCTCCTTTATGCAGCATTAGAAGTCAGCCAGGGATATGATATAGTTGTGCAGTTATGGAAGAATGAAAACTAGGAATAGGCCATTATTTGTGAACATGTCTAAATTATGTGCATCCCTGTAAAAACCAACTTGTATCTTTCTACAATAGAATAGGGTAAGGAAAAGAGTCTAAAAAAATCTCAAACTCTGGACTAAAATGTGAATCTGCTATGTGTCCATGGGACCTTTTGCCCTTCTACTTGTTTAAGTTATGTGTAAAAAAAAATTTTAGTTGCTATACCTAGGGTTGTATATCCTATATGGAACCATTTGGACTTGAAAGTCTCTTGGCAGTTTTCCCACAGGTGATCTTGGTCTGGTTTCATTTTTCTGCTTGTATCTCAAGCTGGATTCTACTGAGAAGCAATATAGCACCATATAGTAGATGGTTGTTTCAACAAAAACGAGTTTTGATTTTTTTTGTTATTTTTTTTTTTACCTATTTGGATTTGTCATATCATACCTATTAGGATTACAGTTTGGTTCCTTCTGTTTATTCTCCGCATTCTCTAGGAGGACCATCTAGACTTTGGAACATATTTTCTAAAAAGTGACAAGAACCTTTACTTGAATTGTCCATAAAATGTTTAAGCTCATTTGCGGATTGTACTTAGATAGTTTTACATGTACTCTATGAAGGCCAAATCTGTTGTGATTGTACCATGCTTAGAAGCTTGTTTTCTTTATCCTTATGTGTCTTTATACTTTACCACATCTACTTGATTCAATACTATCAAGAATTGTATTGTACCTATGTGATTGGAATTGTTGTGATTACTTGGTTTAAGTTTAGTCTGGGCCATACTGTGCCCATACAGATTGCTTTCTTTTTCATGTTCAAGTCAATTCATCTATTCTCTCCTTGTCTTCATCTGTTCTAGTTGACTTATAATTTTTCTATGTAAATGTATATTGGAACTATCCTATCTATTTTAAGCCATGTCTGTGTATATGTGGATCTGTGTCTTCCATGGTTATTGTTGGTTGAGATGGCAGTTTAGGTGAAAGGAGGGTCTAGTTTGAGCCTTCCCCTGGTGACCAGCCATGCCGGAGGTTGATAAAACCTCTTGGAACTTGTGCAAAGATCAGGAATAAGGGGGGTGATGACTTGACCTTCGCAACACCTAGGTTTGGGGTTTGAGTTTAAGGACATGGAAAACACACATGCGTACGTATCATATGAGCTTATGAATAAATATAATATGTTGCTTCTACATGTGTATATTTATGTATAGAATAGGACTTGTAAGCAATACTGCACTATGTATAGATGTGTGTATAGTATGAATGATAGGAACAGTAAAATATAAACTAACCGAGGTTTTTGTTTCTTTCCTCTCTCTACTGTATGGCCACTTGGGCCAAGGTCCAGCCACCCTATTGGATCAAAAACCCAATAGGGAAAATTCTTTCAAGTGTCGTTGAGTCCAAAAAAAGAAGAAAGGGAAGCTAATAAATTGAAGGCCCAGTCATGGGTAAAAATGGCATGAAGGCCCAACCATGGGTGAAAATGATTGGGGTTTGGTACACCCCAGTTTACTTTCCTTTCTATATATTTACTTTTCTTTATTTGCTTAATTTTCCTTCTTGTGTTGTATTCATTATTGGGAAAATTACACAAATGACTACCTTTTAAGGGTTTGGGTGTAGCTACATGTTTAGTATTTACGCGTCGTAGCAAACATTGTAGCATGTTTCATTTTTCGCTGTATACAACTGATTTTCGCTATATTCACTTTTTTTTCTCGTTGTATTCATGAATACAACAAATTGTTTTTTTCTTTTTTCATTGGATTCATGAAATGACTATCTGTATTCATAAATAGGCTCGTTGTATTCATGAATACAACGAGTAAAACTGAATACATAAAAACATATATACTCCAAAAATTGACAAATACACACTAAAAAAAATTAATACAATCTAAAAATTTAACCAAAAGGCCTCAAAAAAGTGAATACAATCGTCGTATTTGTGAATACAACAACACCAACCACTAGTTCCGGCCAGATCTGCCGGAAATTTCATAACAACAACAACAACCCTTAAAATACATCCAACTTTGAGATACAAAAATTAAAATATGCTTAGATCTGAGAAAATACACTCAGATCTTAAAAAATCTGATTTGACGACGGAGAGACGATGGTGGCGGTGGCCATGGATTCATTCCACCATGTCGAGTCTAATTTTCAATTTTCATCCAAATAAGAAGCAACATTGCTAACCCAAACTACTTTTCAGTGTTAATTCCATTAAATTAGTGTTCTTCTCCACTAATAACACATCTGAAAACTGAAAAGACACTAATTCCATTAAATTAGTGTTCTTCTCCACTAATAATACATCTGAAAACTGAAAAAACACTTTACTACAAGCTTTGATTGAAGAAAAATTGATTTTAGCTTCAATTGCTCTTCTCCAATGGCGAAGAAGGGAATATGAGAGAAAGTTGAGGGAGAAGAGAGATGGACGAGAGAGGAAAGAGGGAAGAGAGCAGTGAAGAGAGAAGGAGAGGAGAGATGGGCGAGAGAGAAAAAGAGGGAAGAGAGCAAAGGAAGAGAGAAGAGAGGAGTTTAGTTAGCTTGTGTAATTAAGATACAATATTTAGCTACCAGCTGTAATTAAAACAAAGTGTAGATACTAAAATTAAATACCACATATATGTTTTCTACCCCAAGTAATTGTAAAACCCACAAACATTATTGGAACCATTTATATTGCGAATTAGGCATCTTAGGCAGAACGGTGCATCTGCCGTTTAGTTTGACTCTTGCACCTAAAAATTCTTTTGAAAATTTGGAAAAAATGCGTACTGATTTGAAGACTTAAAATGGAAAGCAACTATTTTCTGGTCTTAATAAATATTTAAAAAGGTTTTGGAAAAGCCGAAATGGTATGACGCATTCTGTAAAACTAAGAAGACGAGTACAAATAGACAAGAAAATCCTTTTCAAATCATTGAAATACAATTTTTGGGTTTCAAGTTAATAAAATATGCGGCGTTTTGGGCCAGATCCCATCTGTGTATTTCTTAAAGAAAACCAAACATTTCTTAAAAAATCTTTTCGGGCCAGAGCCCCTTTAGTTCACCCCTTTTGAAAACAAAATGACATGAGCCAGTTTTAGGCTAAGGATTCTATTTTATAAATCTGTAGCTAAAGAAAACTTGGTTGAAGCCCATATTTAATAGATAAAGTAAGGTATTTTCCGACTAAATCCATGTAGTTTTGTCTTTAAAAGAGACCAATAACATAAACCATTCTTTGGTTAAATCCCATCTGATTCTTCAAATCTTTGGTTAAGGTTTCTAGGCCAAAGCCCACATTTTTTTTAAATAAATGACGTAAAGTATTTTGGGCTTAAAAACATAATGGATCTTAAAGGCAAAATCTTGTTTTTATAAATCTGTGACTTTATCATAAAATAAATGAAATATAGCGAACACCTTTTAAAGGGAATATGCACAAATTATTTTTGAGCATAAATTCAATTCAGGTTTCTCAAGGATAAAACATGCGAAAAATATAAGAAAAACGTCTTTCTTATAAAATTAAAAAAGGGTCTAGTTTTTACGCCTAATTATAAAAATTTAGGTAACGATGTTTTTGGAAATATATTAAACGGATTAAACCGGTCCAAGTGTGAGTAAAAGCATTAATAAAATCTATTCACCTAAATCATTAAAAAAAAAAAAAAAAAAAAACTTCCTATATTTTTCCATAGAAAAACTACTATCCTTATATATGAAAGGAACTAATTGTACCCGGATATCATAAATCCGAACCTAAATACCCTATATGTAAGGGGAATACATTCAATTCTTTTCAAAAAATGATATGCAATATGACAGGCTTTTGCGGGAAATAAACAGTTCATGCAAATAGTCACAAATTGGGATTCGAAGGTCAACCGTATAGTACGGATCCTTAATACTAGGGTGCCTAACACCTTACCTAGGGGATCACCAGAACCTTTACCTAGAACTTTGGATTAAGAAGGATTTTTTCACCGCGTATGAATAAACCCTTCAAAACTAATTTTTCTAATTTCCTAAAAATTAGGTGACGACTCTTTTAAAACAAAGTCCGAAAGAGCACCAACGATTTCGAAGTAGCTTTTCTGAGCGCTAACCTGCCTGCGAAAATGTGAACCGCTACAATATGTCGGTGAGGATCATCATCGACTGCATTCCGAAAGTGTCCCTCTTGTTTGAGAATATGATAGAGGGATTGGTCAAACTTAATAGTAGCAGCAGTGACCCTAACTTAATAGTAGCAACAGTGACCCTAGGATGAATTATTACAGATGCAAAGTCTACCTCTGCTTCTGACTCATCAAAGAAAAACGTTGTCGACTGGAAGTTCGTTGTTGGCCATGAGCACCTGGTTTACAAGGTAGCAAACAAGGTGTGTTGGAATAGGACAAATACTTTAAGAAGAGTAAACACTATTCAGTAATTTCAAAACCGCATTCCACAACAGCGGCGCCAAAATTTGATACGCTTAAATTACACCTTTTAATAGCGTAAAGCGGACGATGTCAAATATAGTAACCCAACAAGGTTGGGGTCTAATCCCACAGAGAATATGGTGTGAAAAGTTTACTAAATAAGTATTATACTAATCTTGCAGTCCTGGTGTATTCCAGAAAAAAAGGCCTAGGTTTTATAAGAGTTTTAATTTGTGGACTAATTTAGAGTTGTAAATATATGGGTAAAAAAGAACTAAAGTTGTGTCCCCGTCTGATAAAGTGTATGCTCATGGGTATTGATCTTGATATACTTCGAATGGATCGTTGTATGAATGCACTTAACCTCTATGTGAATCTAAACTATTTCCCAATGACAAAAGACCATTTCTTTCTATGCTTTCCCCAAAGATAAGAAAGTATGCATGAAGAATGGTTAATTATGCCAAGTAAATTCCTCTTATTCCTAAGTGAATTTATTAAAACAGGTTTAAAGCCTTGAATTCTTGTTATTTGTTCTTACTAAACCCTAATTATTTTCACAAATAAATCAAAGTTTATAGATTTTGCTAATGTTTGCAACCACTAAATATATGATTAAAACGAAGAACATATAAAGCCTAACAATCCATTATGCGTATATCAATCACAATCCCCAATCACAAAACACCCATCCTTGGGTTCACAACCTTAGTAAAGAAATTTATTTACTCATAGAAAAAGAAGAACAAGAAGAATTTATGGAAATCTTAAGGCTTACAACTGAATTGAATTGGAGAAATTAATAATCTTGTCCAAAAGCCTTGCACAAAACCAAGAGCAACCAAAATTATGAAATTGAGTCTCAAAACTGAAAATAGATATTGAAGTGATAATATTTTCAAAAACCCTATTGGCTATTTATAAGGCACAAATCCAATCTTTTTAGGACTGCAGAAATTCGATATTCGTCGGAAAGAGTACGGGACGTACTTCAAAGTACGTCCCGTACATTGAATGTACAGGCGCTGCTCTTTGAGCTTCCAACTTCAATTCTCTCTGTTAACTGCTGCTGATGTACGTTAATGAGGTACGGGACGTATATTGATGTGCGGCCCATACTTTGCATCTCGTACTTCACCTTCATCACTTCTAACCTTTTTGTTGCTTTCCAACAAAGTACGGGGAATAGGTACGGGACGTACAATGATGTACGGCCGTACTTCTTTAAGTTTTACTTCGTTTTCTATAAAACATCTTCTTTCCTGCCTTATAGTTCCATTTTCCTGCTCATTACACAAACACATCAAAAACGACCAAAACTTGCTTAAAAACAAGTAAAGCTTATAGTCAATAGCATTAAATGTGCCATAATTTCACGGTACATCAGACACCAAAATTTTCTGAATTCGAGGTTTAGAACTCTCAAAAACAAAATATGAAATGTCTCATCGAATTGGGAATTAAATTATGCTAGGAACTGTGCCTTCTTTGCGATCGCGAGGCCCTCCCGTGATCCCGAAGGCCAACACGCCTCGGCCCAAAAAAGTCCTCTAATGTGATTGCAACCGACCCAGAAAATCCTCTATTGTGATTGCAACCGACCAACCGTCATTGCTAAGGCCAAGCTCTCTTCAATTTATGGTTGTGATCCTTTTCTCACATGCATGAAAAAGGACCCCTACACCAGACACCAAATTTTTTTGGTATCTCCCGATCTTCGATTTAGCACCCTAAAACTCATCCAAAACCTCTTGACACAAACTAGATATGAAAATTGATCATAAAATATGTTACGAACTCGCTGGAAGGCTAAAAACACTGATTCGGTATCGTCTAGACCCGATCTTGATCGTGGCAACTCAAATCCATAAAATTAACTAGAATCAAGTGTTTGACTTACACTTGAGCCCCTCGAGATTCATCCAAACCCTCTAACTAAGTCATAAATCAACGTTTTGAGCCTAACATAACTATCAAAATTCAGATCTAAGCTCATTAGCCCCAAATGGTTACTTTGGTCAACCCTTTCCATTATTTGAACTTAAGAACTTCAAAAATTATATTTTATGCTCCGATACTCATTTGATTGCCTCGAGAACTATGCCTCCCATTCCCTCAAATAAAAAAGATCATTTTAAAGTTATGAGAAGGATCAATAGGGTATGGGATCTTAATGCTCAAAATAACCTAATGGGTCGTTACAAGTGCATTATAAGAATTCATAGGAAGCTCCCACAAAAGTTGAAAGAGTCAGGTAGCTTTTCCATCCAAATGAGAATAGGTGAAGTAGATGTGGGAAGAGCATTGTGTGACTTGGGGATGAGCATAAGTTTGATTCCCCTGTCTGTCTTCAAGCAATTAGGATTTTTCTACGACCAACTACAGTCATGTTGCAATTAGCTGATGAACCTATTACATATCCCAATGAGGTGGTAGAAGATGTACTGTGACAAATTGGTAAATTTACCTTCCCTATGAATTTTTTGGTTTTGGACTATGAATTTGATGAACTAGTTTCAATTATATTGGGCGAGACCTCTCCTGGACACATATGATACCATCATTAAACTGAGAGAGGGCAAGATGCTTATGAAAGTTGATAATGAGGAATTGATCTTTAATGTGTACAAAACAACCAGGCTTCCAAACCATTATGAGGATCTTGCAATGATATATGAGCAGACAAATGAATGGAGTGTATTTCTTCTTACTTTTCTAGCTTGCATAAATAGAAACTACTCAGAGTGCTTAGAGATCACAAGCGGGAAATTTGATGGATCATTGCTGACATACGAAGAATAAGCCCAGTGTTTTGCATGCATAAAATCCTTAAGGAGGAAAGGCATAGACCGAGTGTGGAACACCAACACCGCTTGAACCCAGTCATAAAAAATATGTTAGCAAGGAAGTAATAAAGTAGCTTGACGCAGGTATTATCTTTTCGATTTCCTAAAACAAATGGGTCAGCCCAGTCCAATGCGTGCCAAAGAAAGATGGTATGAACTGTAACAGGTTGGAGAATTTTCATTGATAATAGGAAGTTGAATAATGAGACCATAAAAGACCACTTCCCCATCCCGTTCATTGATCATATGCTAGCAAATTAGCTGGATAGGAGTATTATTGCATTCTAGGTGGTTATTCTGGCTATAACTAGATCACAATTGCACGTGATGATAAAGAGAAAATGACCTTCACTTGACCTTACAACATATATGCTTTTAAACGAATGTCATTCGGGTTATGTAATGCACCTACAGGTTTTCAAAGGTGCATGATGGAATTTTTTTCTGATATGGTACAAAATAAAGTTTTGATGATGATTTTTCTATCATCCAACACTCTTTTGATGAATGCTTGAAAATTTTGAGTAAAGTGCTTGCTAGGTGCGAGGTGACGAACTTGGTTCTAAATTGGAAAAATTGCCATTTTATGGTGCGAGAAGGATTAGTTCTTAGACAAAAAGTGTCCAAAGATGGACTGGAGGTAAGAAAAGGTGGAAGTGATTGAAAAATTGCCTCCTCCTGGAGCAGTTAAATGAGCTTGCAGTTTCTTGGGCCATGCAGGTTTCTATCATTTTTTTATTAAGGATTTCTTAAAGATTTCCTCTCCTTTGTGCAGGTTACTTGAGAAGGATACTCTTTTTAAATTTGATGATGCTTGTTTGAGAGTATTTGAATAGTTGAAATATAGGTTGGTGACTGCACTAATTACTGCAGCCCTCGATTGGGGAGAACTATTTGAGGTAATGTGTGATGCCAGTGATATAACTATCGAAGTCATTTTGAGCCAAAGGAAAAATAAAGTGTTTCACCTAATTTACTAAGCTAGCAAAGCTCTAAATCCAACTCATACAAATTGCACAATCATTGAAAAGAGTTGCTCGCAGTAGTGTAGGTGTCTGACAAATTTAGAGCATATTTGGTAGGAACCAAGGTCATTGTCTACACTGATCATGCCGCTATCATGTATTTATTTAAGAAAATGTATGCTAAACCAAGACTAGCATGTTGGTTTCTTCTTTTTTAAGAATTTGAAGTGCAGATCCGAGATCGCAAGGGCACCGAGAATCAGTTGGCTGGTCACCTGTTATGATTAGAAACTCAAGAGTATGTAGCTGAGGAGAGTGTGATAAAAGAGACCATTCCAGATGAGCAGTTGTTGGCCATCATAAGTAAAGCAGCCCATAGTATGTGGACAGCGTGAATATCATCGTACGTGAAGTTACACTATCCGATTTGACTGCGGAAGGTAACAGAGATTCATTCATGATGCTAAATTTATTTATGGGATAGTTGTTTTTGTTTAAGCAATGTGCAGATCAATTAGTGAGACGACGTGTTCCTGAGGAGGAGATAGAGTCTATTTTGGATGACTACCACGCTTCGCCTTATGGTGTGCAACACAATGGTGATAGGGCGACTGTAAATGTGTTGCAGTCGAGCTTCTATTGGCCTAAATTATTCAAAGATGCACACACGTGCATGAAAAAGGTGTGACAAATGTCAGAGAATGGGTAAAGTTTCAAGAAGGAATGAGATGCCCTTGAAAGGCATAGTAATAGAGATCTTCGACTTGTGGGAAATGGAATTTATGGGACCATTCTCAAACTCAAAGGGTCAGAGGTATATCTTACTGGCGGTTGATTATGTATCTAAGTAGGTGGAGGCCATTGTTTACCTATAAATAATGCTAAGGTAGTGGTTATGTCAACCCCCGAATCATGGACTGGGCACGACACGGTACTCGATGCCTGACTCTGTGTGACCGAGTGAACCACATGGCTTGCTGAATCAACATAGGACATTTACTAACACGGAATGTGATTTCAAAACATAAAAGTAACAGTAAAACAAGCGATATCATAATAATACTGAAAAATACTGTCATAATCATGAGTGTGGAAAATAGTCTGAAAACATAATAAGTATTGAACCATCACTAGCTATACGACTCTTAACATCTGACATGACATGCTAGACCAGTCTCTAAACATGAATCTGAATGATAAACTGTTTATCGGGACAAGGCCCCTAGAATACCTCTACTAGCTAACATAATAAGGACATAAATAAAGATAATGCCCCGAATGAAATAGGGCTCACCAATAGCTGATACGAAGATTCCTAGCGAGCAAAACCGCCGTCCTGTAAATCAATTCATGCATCATGAAATGCAGGCCCCGGGCAAAAAGGACGTAAGTACATTTGAATTGTACTTGTATGTAAAGAAGCTGAATGAAAACAACATGACACATGAAATAATAGGAAACTGAAAACTGTAAGCTAAACACGAACATGCAAAACATCTAACATGAAATTATAAGATAACATGAGTAAAACATTTTAAGTGGGAGATCATTTTAAGTGGGAGATCCTTAGTATAACCGACATGCAACCACTACGTGAGTACATAGCATCTGATCTCTGCCCGATCAGCTAAGCCATCTCATACCTTACCGGGGTACGATACATGAACATGACATGAATGGATCCATAAAATATTCCACAATGGGAAATATGAAGGAATCGTCCTAACTGGGCGGAGCGATCCCTATCCTACGCTGGTATACGTAATTTCAGTTATTAAGCCTTCTTAGTAATCTGTGCAACTCCTAAAAACATGAACGTGAATATAGATGGCATTTGAGCCCATGATTTTTCATAACATGATTCGTAATAGAATTCATAACATGTATACATATATTTTTCATGAGACATGGGATTCATGGAATAAAACAATAATAGTACAGACTTACTAATATTACATGCTTGAAACTCAGGGAAATCAAGATATGAGTATTCAATGATTACGTGATGAGTTCATGATGCTCCGAATGATGTACATGAACGAAATACGAAGTTCATTAGTTAGACTATAAAGACTTTTAAGCTTTTCATGAAGCTAGGGTTTAATACTCATAAGGATGGGAAATTCGTGGAAGACATGAACGAACGTGGTGTGGGGACAATCATAATTATTCCCACATGTAGAGAGCTAGCCTTACATACCTTAATCACTCCTAAACTCAAAGAAAAATCCAATCTTTGGAAGAGAAACCCAAAAACCTTCACTTGAACCTTTGAGAAGGGTTTTCTTGAAAACCCTAGGTTGGTAACATAGAATTTTACTTATATTTCACGTATAATAATCAAAATTCACTTAGAAATACATGGAAGGGACTTATCTTGATGTATGAGGATGAGAAGAACAGAGAATAATCATTCTAGGGCTTGGAGATGTGAAGAATGAAGTGAAAAAGCCAAAAAATGATGTTTTAAAGTTGCTGTCGGACCTGTTTTACGCCCACTTTAGGCCCATTTTACTGCCTGCAAATTAGATTTATGGCCCATAAAATCTATCACAAACTAGTAACAGCGTGTGTTATTTTTGGGCAGAATTTATGGCCCGTAAAAGTTTTTACGTCCCAGATTCATGGCTCGTAAATTCTGTCGTAAGTCTGCAGAATACTGTTTAGTAAAACATACATAACTTTTTCTACAGATATCCGTTTGGGCTCCACCATATATGGATGGGAAGGTATTTCAAAGGACTACAAATTTCATGTTTTAAGTTTTCTAAAATTCCTTATATATATATATATATATATATATATATATATATATATTTTCGAATACTCCCTTCAAGTGAGTCCTGGTGAAAACTCACTTGAAAACATGCTCCGTAGAGTAGCTTGTAACTTTAATTTTCCCAAAGACTCTTCTTATGCCTTTCATAGGTTTGAAAACAATTCCCATCTTGGTTCCATTATATCCCCATCTTATGGGCCAACCTTAGCCCAAGGTATTATCTTCCCCTTGGAATCATTCATCCTTGAATGATAGTCATGACTATAAATGTGACTAACTCTAAAATTTTTACAGAAGTTTTGGCAGAGTTTCCTCTGTAATTAGGACTATCCCAACATTTTTTAGCCATCCACCAGTTATCAAAAGCATCAACACAGGCCTCACAATACATATAACATGCATAACAAGGTAACTAAAACATAAACACAACTGATGGAAACACGTGGTCACTGAACTGACATGAATACTGAAATGAATGAATACTGGACTGAATAAATACTGAACCAACTGACTACTGAACTGACTGAATGCTGGGAAACATGGAGATTATAGTACGAGGTTTGAATGTAAAGGTTAGTTTCCTTCAACATTTTCTGCTTGCTCTTTGAAAAGTTGCGGATACTTGGACTTCACGTCCCATTCGGGTTCCTACGTAGCCTCTTCAACTTTCTAATTTCTCCATAACACTTTCATTGTAGCAACTTCTTTAGTTCTTAACTTGCGAACTAGACGGTCAAGAATAGCCACTGGAATTTCTTCGTATTACAGGCTATCTTTAACCCCTGTGATCGCTGTAGGGACAACAAGAGACGGGTCCCCTATGAATTTCTTAAACATAGATACATGAAACACTGAGTGTACAACAGCAAATTCTTGTGGCAACTCTAACTCATAAGCTATAGGACCGATCCTTTGTAGGATCCTGTATGGCCCAATATAATGGGGACAAAGTTTCCCTCTCTTCCCAAATCTCATAAATCCTTTCATAGGCGAAACTTTCAGAAAAACTCAATCATCAGTCTAAAATTCTAAGTCTCTATGCCGCACGTTTGAATAGGACTTTTGGCGACTCTAAGCTGTCTTCAAATTCTCCTAAATCAATTTTACTTTCTCCATAGCCTGGTGGACCAAGTCTGGCCCTAACAACTCTGTTTAGCCAACTTTGAACCAACCAATTGTGGACCTCCATCTTCTCCCATACAAATCATCGTACGGTGCTATCTTGATACTTGTGTGATAACTGTTACTATAGGAAAACTCAATGATAGGCAAGTGATATCCCAATTACCCTTGAAATCCATAACACATGCCCTCAACATGTCCTCAAGAGTCTCAATAGTGTGTTCTGCCTTACCATCTATTTGAGGATGAAAATTTGTGCTGAGGTTTACTCTTAGGCCTTATCCCTTCTAAAAGGACTTCCAAAATTTGTTTTGAACTGAGTTCCACGATCCGAAATGATAGACACTGGAGTCCGATGCAATCTGACTATACCGACCCGTTTGGTCGTTATAGTGCTTTGACCCATTTACCCCTGTTGACCCTTCCCCAAGCCCTATTAGTATGATTTTGACCCGCAGGGATGGGTGGCATGGTTCCCGAGGTAGTCGGGCAAGTTTTATGATGACTTATGTGAAATAAAGCCTTAAAGTGAAAAACGGTTAACCAATAGTTGACTTTTGGGTAAACAGACCTTTATTGGAAATTCATTAATTCTGAGAGGTCTGGATGGTCGATTATGACTTGGTGGGATGTTCAGTTTGGTTCCCGAGGCACTAAGGAGCATTTTGGGTTATTAGTTGGAAAGTTGATCTATGGCTATTGGGTGTTGACCCATTCAAATAGACCTCTGTTATGAATTTCGAGATCACTTGTGAGTTTGTAATGTGTTTTATGTATGGTTGCATGTATAGTTGGTATCTAGGAGTTCTCAGGAGATTGTCAAGTTTAGGGAATGAGTTAGTGAAAAACCATCATTTTACTGGTGTCTAAGGCCCGCAGCGATGGCCTTTTGTATGCTGTAGCGGACCTGCCTCAACGAGGCCTGGCCTGCTATGGCGATTGAGTGGATTAGTTATAATCCGCTCCAGTGGAGCTCCGTCCGCTGGAGCGGACTCGCTATGGCAGTTGACGTGGACCAGAACCCTATTTAATGCTAAGTAAAACCCTTCATTTCCTATTCCCACATTTATTGTTCCGAAGTGTATTTAAGGCGAATTGAAGAGGTTCTAAGCAGATTTCTCTTGAGTACTTTGAGTAATTGGAGGCTCTCCGAAAAGGCAAGGCGCAGAGTTGATTATTCGTGGCTCTAGCTCAGCAGCGAGGTAGGCTACGGCTTACTTTCTGGTAGACTTCGGTTAGCGAAGCATATGTAGAGTTAGTGATTGCCAGAGAAAGCATGTTACACCTTCGGGTATGAAGTTGGGATGGATTACTTTGGTTTGGTATTGTTGACTGATTTGCGGGGTTGTCGTCTCTTTGTGATTTATTGGCTCATCGCCATGTGTTTGATATTGGACTTGTACTTATTTGCCATATTTTGATTATGCTACAGTTGTCTCTCACTTATCTTGAAATTATCATGGATAGAGGAAAGGAATTGACTTGATATTGATATTGTGATATGTGTCCATGTGTGGCACGATTGGGATTGACATGATACACTTGATATTGTTAGTTTGCATTGCATTCATCCTCATTTCCATGATACATTGATATTACCTGTGATTGGTGTTGATGATGATAAGTGGGAAGGAAACATCCGTGATTCTTGGAACATATTTAATAGTGTAGCCATCTCTGGGCTGTGTGCGGAATGGCTAGTGTTGTGGTTGGTGTTGTAGATTCATTTATGAGCTGTGTGCGGAGTGACTGGTACATGGGCTTCGTGGATCCCCTTTGGTTCATGACTATCGAGACGTGGGTATTCCGTCCGTAGCATGTATGTACGGAGACTACATTTGGCCAAAGGCATTGCATATCATCACATTTCACTTGCATTGCATTTCTTATCATTGTATGGTACATTTCCTCTTGATTCCTTGGTTGATGATTCATTTGAGTTGCTGCGTAAGGTGTTTACTTACAAACTTGATGGGCTCGAGGATTAGAGACTTTCACATAGCTATGACTCAACACTAGTATACTTGAGTTATTGTTCTTGGACTGTGCTGTGTTGGTACTTGATTGTGAGCATGTCTGTTCTTCAGTTTCTTCCTTTAGATATGTTAGCTAACTCCTATCGGCCTATGATACCTACCAGTACAAAGTGTTTGTATAGATACTACCTTGATGCATTCTTTTCTGAGTGCAGAGTATGTGACAGGATCTACTTCCACTCTTCGTGACTAATTCCCGAGGCCCTGCTTGTGAGTATCTAGGGTCAGCATCTGATGAGCCGCTGCCCAAAGACTCATCTATCCTGTCTTTATATTCTTCCACTTAGACAATCATTTATTTGACTACAGACTTGTATATTTAGACATTTATGTAGTTGCTCTTGTACGAGTCAGACCAGTTCCTTGGGGATTGTATTCGTATTTTTGAATTTATGTTATTTATGATTTAGACTTCTATTTAATCTGTTCTATTTACTTTATTGTTGTTAGATTAATGATTAAGGGACTAAGTTCACCTACCAAGGTGGGAAATGGTAGGTGCCCGTACGACTAGTGATTTTAGGCCGTGACAAGTTGCTATCAGAGCCCTAGGTTACCCTGTCTATAAGTAGAAGAGCATGTCCAGTAGAGTCTTCCGGATCGGTATGGTGAGCTCCGTACTTATTTGCGAGAGGCTACGGGATATTTAGGAAACTTTGAATTCTTTCATTCTTTCGTGCTACTTTATTCAAAGTAGTATCTAGAATATTCGAATTTGTATCTGATTCACTTATATTCCCTCACAGATGGTGAGGACTCGAGTTACCATTGCTAGTTACAAGGCACCTCAAAGAACTACTAGGGGCCGCACACGAGGATGAGGATAGGCTAGAGGCCGCAACCGAGCGAGAGGCCGTGGTGCCGCACCAGCCAGGGATGAGGCCCCTGTGGCTAGACAGAGGCACACTAGATCAGCTTCTCAAGAGCCCCAGCCCGCGCGAGAGCATGCAGGTGGAGGAGGGATGGGGCCAGCCCAGACAGACCCCGTGGTTATGTCCGATCCAGCATTTCAGGACACTATGGCTCGTATCCTTCTACATCTCGATAGTCAGCATGCCATAGGTGGTGCCACTACATCGAGTGAATCATAGACTAGACAGAGCGCGTACTCCTACAGAACGGACACCGGAGATGCACCAATCACCGCCATGGCCCTCGCGCATTGACGGGGATCCCGTCCGCAGTACTCCTAGGCCCGTAGCAGGCTAGCTCTTAACACTTGGGGATCAGGAGCTTGTTGGCATATTTTTGAACATGGAGCCGCCCAGATTATTTGGTACGCCTAGTGAGGACACGTATGAGTTTATTATGGATATGCATGAGAGATTGTACAAGGTGGGCATTGTGGAGTTCCATGGTGTGGATTATGTGTCTTTCCAGCTTTGCGGGGATGCGAAGACTTGGTGGTAGTCGTTCATTGATTGCAGGCCCATTGGTTCGCCTCCACTCTCTTGGGTACAGTTTCATCAGGCCTTCTTAGAGAAGTACGTACCCTCTACTTTGAGAGATCAGCGGAGGGATGAGTTCATCCACTTGCATCAGAGGGGTATGTCAGTGGCCGAGTATGAGGCTCGATTTCTGTTCTTGGCACACTATGTGACGCAGTTGGTAAGTCAGTCTACAATTATCCAAATCGAACTATGTCACTAAAATGAGCGAGGTAAACCTATTATGAAGTCTATATTTATCATCTCCCACTTCCAAAATAGGAATTTCTATGTTCTGAGCCAAACCACCAAGCTTCTGGTGTTCGTCTTTCACCTACTGACAATTTGAACACCTGGCCACAAAATTCGCAACGTTCTTTTTCATGTCGTTCCACTAATAAAACTCTTTGAGGTCATGATACATTTTTATGGAACCTAGCTGAATAGAGTACCTGGAATTGTGGTCTTATGACATGATTTTCTCTCTGAGGCATTTACATCTGGAGCACATAATCTTGTTATATCCCGTACTTTGTACGTTGGAATATTCTAAGTTGGTTGCGACGAGTTATGGATAAGGCTATTTTTCCGACTTTGTTTTAACACATAAGTTGCTTATGAATTTTATTGGATGGAAATATTAAGGAATTTGGGGTTAAAAGTGAATTATGAAAAGTTAAACATTTTATGAAAATTTGGGATTAAAAATGAAAATTTGGGAACTTAAGAATTCATGAAAAAAAAATGGCCATGTGGCCATGCACATGACTTGTGGGCCATAGGCCACATGTGTAAATTATATATGTAGAGAAAGATGACTAATTTAAGTCATCTTCATCATTTGTCACTCTTGGAAATTTCATGAAACTTGAAGAAAGAGCTAGAGAGGCCATTCAGCCAAGCTCCTAGCCGAACCAAGCCATGGAAAATTTGATCATGCAAAATTTTGTTCTCCTAGCTTTCCTACTAATTAAAAGGTCCTCTACACCATGGAGTAATTGTTGGGACATGCAAAACATTCTTTCTTGCAAAACACAAGCTAGCCGAGAGATGAAGTGGGGTGAAGAAGGTGAGGTTCAATCTCTATTTTCATATGTTATGCATGATTTGTGTACGTTGTAGTGCGTAGAATCGAATGGAAGTCATGAAAAATATGTGTGTTGGGTGTGGCCGTATGGGTTGTTTTGGTATAACAAGGAATGGATTGATTTTACTTAGTGTTTTAGTTGTAGTTGTTGTTGTTATGGATTATGTGATGTAGAAAGGAATGAAATTCATGAAAGTTGGTATATTGAGACTTGGCCGTGTGTATGTACCATTATGTAGAAGTGAAGAACTAAATTTATTTAGTATGTTTGGATTGTTGTTGTGGATTCTATAATGAAAATGAAGTTTTAATGATCCAAGTTGAAGTGATAATCGTGTGGGCTGAATTGGACGATAATGTGATATTAATATGGTTTCTTGAATTTATGAAAATGAAGTTGTCAACGAATGGATTGTTGACATAGTTTGTGAATTTGGAAGAAAGAATTGTGTTGGTGATGTTCTTGTTGAATCGAATGTAATGGAATGTCGTCGAATTATATGAAAGGAGTTATTAATGTTAGAATGCGTTTGTAATTGCTTATCGATATTGTTGACGTGGTTGTTGGTATTGTTGTTGGATATTAGGCCGAGTTGAATTCTGTGGTGATGAACTTATAGGAAATGCGCCCAAATTTCTCGTAGATAAAATGATGGTTTGGAATTGAATCCTTTGGTGCTTATGGCTAATGGTTGATGCTCAATGACGTTGTTATAGATTTCGAGAAGTCGAGGCATAAGTTTGGACAAGCTTAGAAGCGGACGAGGTATGTAAAGCTACTCTTTCTTTCTTTTGGCACGTCTTAGAGTAAATAAGCTATGACACGATTCCCGAGGTAATTCTATTCGTGATCCGAGCATGTCTATGATTCTTATTTGTCTCTTGATATTCGTAATCTTAATGTGATCGAACTAGGGTCCCTATGTCTTTTGTATGACTAAATTTTGAAAGTTGCATAAAAGTTTTGTCTTTAAAAGAGTTTTGTTCCTAAACGATTTCGAAACTACGAACGTCCGTAACTTTCACAAACGGGTCGATCGCTCCGAAACGCTCATAGGAGGTTCCATAATGTATAACATCCCCGACTTTCATAGGCGGGCCCGGATTTGGTTTGATACCTATCCGTGGGCCCCCGAGACTTTTCCATGCTTAGACCTAACGATTTTCCGAAAAAGACTTAGTGTGATTATTGTTTTAACTCCCGAGTATGGTTACTTACTTTTCAACGAGTCTGAAATGAGAATTGTTATGTATATGATTCCGATACGAAGTTATGACCTTTAAAGTTCGGTTTGATATGTGCCCGAGTGGCATTCGGAAGAAACGTGATTGGGCTATTGTCCTAATTTGTAAATAATGATTTGCTTTGATTAATCCATTAAGTCTTTGTAAATGTTTGCATTGCATATGGTTATAAATATTTATGCATCCCACGATTCGTTGCACACTATTATTACTTCCTGCCGAGTCCCGATCGTGCGCACAATCCGAAGTATGATGAGCTTCCGAAGTATGATGAGCGCCTGATATGATATGATATGTTTCCGAAGTATGATGTGTCCGGTACGCCGAGCCCCTCTTGGCCGGGTACCGTGTATATATGTTATGATGTTATGATGTGTGACGGAGATACGGTGTCACGACCCAACTAGGGGCCGCGACGAGTACCCGATACTTGTACCGGGCACCCCCTTGTCATACGTCTCATTCTTATCACTAAGTGGGCCGTATAAACACTGGCATTTTTTTTCCTTAACAACATCGATAATAGCATACATGTAACGAGTAGTAATCAACGTTCGACATATTGCACGTGCGCAAAAGGACAACTAGACTATGGAACATCCGACCGTACATATCCGTTCACGAGCCTCTAACAAGATACATGTAATTACAAGTAGCCGACTTGCGTATCTACATATATACACACAAAAATAGTACCCAAAACAAGCTCCGAACAACCGGAGCGCCTCTCGACGTACACCGGAAAAGCTCCTGAGTCGAACCCGTCAACCCGTCTACCCTCGCGTGGCATGAGACGCAGCCCCCCGAAGAAGAGGGGTCACATTTTGTTAAAGTACCGTATGTATGAAAATAATACAATGGAGCATGTAACATATGAGCAATAACAACATGTGGGACCCAAGATCATATAACGATATAAAAGGATACTCTGTACCTGTAAGTGCCTCTCAGGCGGATGTCATGCTTGCTTATTATATATATTTTTCCAAAACATTTCTTGTCGTATACATGTGAAAATAGAACAAGTCATAGTGCCGAAGCGCGGCTCACCCACATGTGTCCCGCGTCCGGCATCCCGCGTCCGGATGGAATTACGCCACCGACCGGTGGCAATGCGTCTATAGCGCAACATGTGTCCCTTCCCCAAATCTCCCCATTTTCATATACATATCATATACATGTCATGTACATATCATATAAGCAAAAGATGCATAAGAACCCAAGGAAAGTCATGTGTCTATCGGGGTGACGTAAGGTCGGTAGCCCCCGACTTTATGGAATAACCACGGTCGCTTCGTCCCACCTTGAAGGAACAATCATTATAAGGCGAGACCATCAATGAACAGCAACACCACGAGAAAACATAAAATAAAATTATAAAGCTTCTATGAAAGAAGTAATGGAAACCGATAAGCACGTACATCGAGGCTCGAGTAACGAACATAAAAACATGGTCATTATGTCCCATTGGGTCATCCACGGAGATTTCAAGGCATTTCGTTTTCATTTACAAAGGTTTCGGACGTTTGAACATTACTTTACCTTAAGGCACAAGTTATGGATTCAATTCTATTGAACGAAAAGGAACAAATTTAGGTGTCGTTTCCGAGGGTAGGACTTTTCCCGAGGGTTGGATTTCGACTTAGAATAACTAGGACATGCCAAGAGAAGGAAAGGTGGACTTCACATACCTTTTCCGCTTTGCACCGTCTCCAAACTCAAGCTCCAAGTTCGCCAAAATCTACAATTTGGTCACGCTTACCAAGTGTTAATCTTAACCCATACTTGCCCATAAACAAAATTTGGGCAAAGACCTCCCCTATACGTATAACATCCCCGAGATTCACACTCGGCCAAAACAACAATAACCATACCAACAACAATATAAACAACATCAACAATCGATAAAAAACGCATTCTAGCGCAAATAGTCTTATTTTCCAAATAATGTAACAACTCCAAACCCAACTTTACACTTACAACCCAATATCAATATGTTCATATTCACACACTAATTTAAGGTCATTAAAACATAAACCAAGAGCATTCCAAGCTATATATCCAATTTTCAACAATTCCATTAATTTCCATATTCAATCCAAAATTCTCAACACAATTGAATTCACATGATATTCCAACAATACCATCAACATACTACTTACTCATAACCTTCTAATTTTTTTATGAAACAACAACAACATATTTCCTTCTTTCAAATTCAATCACAACAACCAAATTTTCATTCCTCCAAACCATTAAATCTTTATTCAACATCATAGAACCTACCATAACAACAATTTCCATTCTAAATAAAATCAATTCACCACACCCTACCATAATCTATACCATTCGGCCAACACACCCCATATGCATATTTTTCATGAACTTCTATATTTTCCATACATTACAACAACAACCAACACACAACAAAACACAACATAACACACAACACATACACACACTCACGTCACACACTTCCATCACACATGAATTTCATCCATTTTCATACTCCACAACATGCATAAACACTCGTAACATACAAAAGAGGAATTAAACCTTACCTTTTCCTCAATTCTCACTTGTCTCAAATTAACAACTTGTATGACTATGGGTTCTTCTTGCTCCACAATTCACTTCACCTTACTAGGAACCCTTCAAGGTATTGTTTGGCTATGAAGAAAAAAGTTGGAAACTCTCTCTCTTTCTCTTTTTTTTTTTTTTCTTTTTCTCTTCAAGGCCGAATGGCCATGTTTTTTTTTCTCCTCTTTCTTTCTTTCCAAACTCTTGAAAATTCTAGAGAATTAAGATGAATAAGTCATCTTTTCCCATATATATACACTTAGTCCCTTCCAATAATAATCAAGCATATTACCCCTAGCTTGGCTTGATTTCATTTGGCCAAATATTGCAAGTGGGGTCCACGGCCAAGTGGCCCCTTTTCTTGAAAATTCTAGCAAATTTCTCTTATTTCATGAAAATCATTTCCCTTCATTCCAAATTTGCCCCTAGCCTTTCTCCATATTTTCAAGAGTCATTTTGCAAATTTACCTTTTTACCCCTGGCCTTTCTTAATATTCCAACCTTAACATTTTCCACAAGCAACTTGCGTCACTTTCCTTGACTTACCCGAGGGTACAAAATACGGAATGTAACATACGGAGATATTAAACTTCCGAAGTATGATGAGTGGTGGCGCCCAAGGCAGGAGGGGCGACCACGTTCCGTCCGCCGGGTCCTATTACGGGCCGCATAGGGTATGTGATATGATAATCTGATGATATAATAATTTGATGAGGTAATAATCTGATGATATGATAATATGATGACATGGTATGATATGATGATTCTGTTCACCGAGTGCCTCATGGGAGGGCCCGGACACGTTATATGTGCATACATATATGATGATTTACTGCGTATGACACTCAGTCCAGTATGGATCGGATATGACACATGATATTGGTATGTATGATTTGTAACTCAGGAGTAAGCATTTGAGCATTCTGACTATCATATTTGTCTTCTGTGCCTCTTATGTATGATTTACGTTTTCGCGCACGCACTTTGCTATTTTGGCTACTATGCTCACTTTCCGTACCCCTTACTTCGGTTATGACCTTGTTTTCCGTATTCCATGCTTTACATACTCAGTACATATTCCGTACTGACCCCCTTTCTTCGGGGGCTGCGTTTCATGCCGCGCAGTACACCTGCATGAGTCGAAGATATTAGTAGAGATGTTCCACGGGATTGGCGAGCTCCATTTTCTCCGAGTGCCGCCGAGTCGTGCATCATGTTATTGTATCCGGAGTTCTCGTTAGAGACTTTGCGTACGTTGTCGTGGGTATAAGACGTCGTTATGTAATCGGCTATGTAAGCCGATGTATTATTATGTATTGTATTATAAGTTTCATATGTTACAGATTTTATTTGATTCGAGAAAGGTAAAAAGCACATTATTCTTCAAAAAAATTTTGTTATGTATTTGTGTCATGATTTGAAAGCCAGCGTGATTATGAGTATTGTGTGAGTCAGTGGGTTCGCTCGGCCCTAAATAAGGGTCGGGTGCCCATCACGCCCTAACAAAAATTAGGGTGTGACAAATTGGTATCAGAGCGGTTCGTCCTAGGGGTTGTCTGCAAAGTCGTGTCCGGTAGAGTCCTGTTTATGGTGTGAAGCGCGCCACATTTATAAATAGGAGGCTACGGGGCATCTAGGATGGTTACTCTTCTTTCACTTCTTAGATCGTGCCATAGAGCCAAGTCATAGGAAATGAGATTTCTTCCGCTAACTTTTGATTGCAGCAGGAGAAAGGCATCGACGGAAGAAAGCGATTAACGATATTGGAGGCTACGAAGTACGCAGGTAAGCAAAGGTATGCAAGACATATGTCAGGTAAGATATCGAAGTACGATTGGAATACGAGCTGAAGATCAAAAGGGAAAGTAAACAAGAAAGTGTGACAGGTGCCGATTAAGTTAGGCATACAAGGTATGTTCATTATTTTTGTACTGTCGATGATGTTGGGAGCCCTGTGAGGCTGTGAAATGATGTGATATGCATATATGTATGTTGGTCCTGTGAGGCATTGTTGGTATTCCCTGTGTACAGGTTTTGAGATAGTAACAGTTACAGAGGAAACTCTGCCGAAATTTTTCCAGGAATAAAGAAAGAATGAGATATAGGTTTGTAATATGTCTTGAAAGGTCGTGCCAATAGTAATGAAAAAAAAATTTGACTAAGCTACGAGTACGACCGACACCGAGAAAGAAGTTTATTGAATCGGGGATTATAATAATTATAAGGTCGATGTTGATATGGTACGGAGAGAAATTGAAAAGGGCTTATGACACTAAGAGATGATTTAGAGAAGGAAACTTGATAGAGAGTTATTTTAAGGTACGATTGAATTGTTAAGCAGGGACGAATGATGACGAGCTTATAGTAAAAGAGGTAATAGTATGATTAAGGCGAGGGTACGGAGGAGAAGAATTGCGACGGGTATGAATGTATAGATAAGACAGCCTGTGGAACGATAAGGATAAAGTTGATCAGAAAGGGTAAAGGATTAAGAAGCGTTATATTATCGATTGATTACGACAAATGTAACATGAATATAAGGAGGAATTATGGGAATAAGTAAAGCCTAGTGAGAAAGCGACTAAAGTTATGACGTGGTCTATGTAGCTAGAATACAAAGGCAAGTGTGAAACGAAAGACAAGCTATAGAACGATAAAATTGATCGGAAAAGTTTGGAATACGGGTTACATAATAGTGGAAATGATAGTGAGCGTAAGAAAAGAAAGGGTAATCGGAAGAAGAAAATACGAAGAGAGCGAGATAACAGTATAGTAATAGATCATGACATGCGTAGCTAAGGACATGAGTACTATAAGTGACGGGAATGTGAAAGACCCGGTTATAGAAAGAATGAGAAACGGGGTAAAATGAGAGCAGAAACCCGAAACCGATAACCAAGTATTTATAAGTAATGACGATCAAAGTGAGTTCATCGCCATCAGGGACCAAGAAGCTCAGGACGAAAAGTAATCATATCCACAGGTGAAAGGCGAATACTGAGGACCAAAGGAGGGCAAAATAGTAATTGTATTATGAGAGCGTATTGAAATCTGTAAAGGCTTCAATTTACTCCAAATTACGTGACGGAGGTCATGCGATAAAGTGGACGCGATTATATCAACATTAAAACAACGTATTTCATCGGAGTTCCAAGGTTAAGCGTGCTGAAGTGAGAGCAATTTCAGGATGGGTGCCCCCTGGGAAGTTTTCTGGAAAATCTATAAACTCGGACGTAAGAAGCAAATGAGAAGCTAGAATAATCTAAGGAGAATTAAAGTCTGCGGAGTGGGCAGAAACCTTAAGAGGTCGCGCAGAACGGGGCGAATTAGACCGATAAAGAGGAAAAAGGTACATCACAGCCCTAGAATTAGGGTGAGTTGGAATAGTGTTTGAAGATACCTTGTAAGAAGATAGCAGAAATTACATGTGTACATAGGAATGCATAAGATATCTTGTATATGGCTAGATCAAGGGACATGTGCATTCCGGCGACCTACGTGGCGGTATATGGAAGACATTAATTGGACAAGGCAACGAAGTTCAAGTGAGAAGGAAATATAAATGATACAAATGTTATAAGGCAAGTTGGTGCTGTTTTCACTACAGGTTAAACTTGGGAGGTTCTGATGTAATGATATTAGGAAAAAGAAAGAAAGAAAGTGAGTAGATAAACGGCAAGGGAATCCTAATGCCGAAATAAAAGTGCCGCCTCATTGGGAGTGGAAATGCAAACGGAGGACGAAGTACAATCGGGTAATGTATAAGTATACCCCTAAAGGGCGGAAGCGAGTGCGAGAGATGCGAGTGTAAGATAAAGGTAATCGATACTACAATACCTTGGATACGGACGCTTAGGCTACAGGTAAGATTCTTTGCCGAGACAAGTTAGTAGGATCTAAAAGTCAGCGATAGAGGGGTAGGAGTCAGGAAGGTGATTGGAACAATGCTGAGAGTTAATTATAGAGACCTTAAATGATACGATAGTGTGAAGGAGTATGAGAAGATAACCTGTCAGCGAATATTAGTACGGAGGGGAGCTGTGAAGCAAAGATGAACTAAAAGAAGGAAAGATCGTGATTAAGATTAAACGTACTTTATACAAGTTATACAAGGATAGTGATGCCGTACGCACGTATTAGTATACCAAGAGTGAGACCGAGCGAATACTTGATAAAAAGGTAAAGACTTAGTAATGACGATCGAGGATACTTTGGGTACGCTACGGGAAAATGCAATGATGATCTAAGCTAAACTACCGAGATAGAACCAGTACTGAGGACAAAGAGGACACGGCTATGATTGAACTAAAGATGTACTCCGATACCGGTTGCAGGAAAAGAGAGGACTTGAGGAACTGAAAAAGGAGGTGAAAAAGAACTAGGACTGGCAGCGAGGACACATTATGGCAATAAAGGAAACCCCCCCCCCGAGATCCTTAAGACCCTATACTACTAGTTGGACATTCGAGGACGAATGTTCTAAAGGGGGGAATGATGTTATATCCCGTACTTTGTACGTTGGAATATTCTAAGTTGGTTGCGATAAGTTATGGACAAGGCTATTTTTCCGACTTTGTTTTAAGGCATAAGTTGTTTATGATTTTTGTTATGGAAATATTAAGGAATTTGGGGTTAAAAGTGAATTATGGAAAGTTAGACATTTTATGAAAATTTGGGGCCAAAAGTGAAGTTTGGAGACTTAAATTCATGAAAAAATGGCCATGTGGCCATGCACATGACTTGTGGGCCATAGGCCACTTGTGTAAATTATATATGTAGGGAAAGTATATATATTTAAGGATCATCACATAATTCATCTTTTCCACTCTTAGAAATTTCAAGAAACTTGAAGGAAAAAAAGCTAGGAGAAACGGCCAAGAGGGGCCGGTCGAACCAAGCCATATAAAGTTGATCATGAAAAATTGTTTTCTCAAGCTTTCATATCAATTAAAGGTCCTCGTCAACATGGAGTAATTGTTGGGACAAGAAAACATTCTTGTCTCGAAAACACAAGCTAGCCGAGAGATGAAGTTGAAGAAGGTGATTTCAATCATCTTTACATGTTTAATAGGTGTTTTTGCATGTTGTGATATGTAGAAATGGATGAAAATTATGAAACATGATGTGTTGATATTGAACCGTGAGCATGGATATGGCCGTGCATGTGTAGTGTTGAATGGAAGTGAAGAACTAAATTTATTTAGTATGTTTGGATTGTTGTTGTTATGGATTCTATGTGCTAATGGAAGTTTAATGATTCATGAAAGTGGTATAGTTGAGACTTGGCCGTGTGTATGGAACTTGATATAGTTTAGTGAATTTATGGAAGTAATGGATTATTAATGTAGTTTATGAATTTGGAAGGAAGAAAATGCATTGTTGTTGTTCTTATGGAAATTTGAGGTTTCGTGGGCATTAATTGGATTGTTTGAAATTAATATGGTTTGTTGAAAATGTTCTTGAATCGTGTTTGAATGGTTTTGGATTGGTATTTGAATATGGAAGTTGATATTGTTTAATGTTCTTGTTGAATTGAATGTAATGGAATGTCGTCGAATTATGTAGAAAGGAGTTATTAGTGTTAGAATGCGTTTGGAATTGCTTATTGATATTGTTGATGTGGTTGTGGGTATTGTTGTTGGATATTTGGCCGAGTTGAATTCTCGGGGTCGTTGAATTTACAGGAGATGCTGCCCAAATTTCGTGAATTAAGTGTTAGTGTGGAATTGGATTCCTAAGTGTTCATGGCTAATGGTTAATGCTTAATGACGTTGTTGTAGATTTTGGAAGCCCGAGACTTAAGCTTGACTAGCGTAGGAAGCAAACGAGGTATGTAAAGCTACTCTTTCTTTCTTTTGGCATGTCTTAGAGTAAATAAGCTATGACACGATTCTCGAGGTAATTCTACTCTGGTGATCCGAGCATGTCCATGATTCTTATTTTTCTCTTGATATTCGTATTCTTAATGTAGTCAAATTATGGTTCTTATGTCTTTTGTATGACTAAATTTTAAAGGTGACATAAAAGTTTTGTCTTTAAAAGAGTTTTGTTCCTAAACGATTCTGAAACTACGAACGTCCGTAACTTTCACAAACGGGCTCGGATCGCTCCGAAACACTCATAGGAGGTTCCATAATGGATAACATCCCCGACTTTCATAGGCGGGCTCGGATTTGGTTTGATACCTATCCGTGGGCCCCCGAGACTTTTCCATGCTTAGACCTAACGATTTTCCGAAAAAGACTTAGTGTGATTATTGTTTTAACCCCCGAGTATGGTTACTTACTTTTCAACTAGTCTGAATGAGAATTGTTATGTATATGATTCCGATACGAAGTTATAACCTTTAAAGTTCGGTTTGATATGTGCCCGAGTGGCATTCGGAAGAAACGTGATTGGGCTATTGTCCTAATTTGTAAATAATGATTTGCTTTGATTAATTTATTAAGTCTTTGTAAATGTTTGCATTGCAAATGGTTTTACATTGCATATGGTTATAAGTATTCTGGAATTGCATATAGATCCCACGATTCTGCTCGTGCACACTATTATTACTTCCTTCGCCGAGTCCCGGGCCGGTTGTTATCGTGCGCACAATTTGAAGTATGATGAGCTTCCGAAGTATGATGAGCGCCTGATATGATATGATATGTTTTCAAAGTATGATGTGTCCGGTATGCCGAGCCCTTCTTGGCCGGGTACCGTGTATATATGATATGATGTTATGATGTGTGATGGAGATACGGAGATATGAAACTTCCGAAGTATGATGAGTTGTGGCGCCCGAGGCAGGAGGGGCGACCACGTTCCATCCGCCGGGTCCTATTACGGGCCGCATAGGGTATATGATATGATAATCTGATGATTTGATAATCTGTTGATATGATAATCTGATAATCTGATGATATGATAATCTGATGAGGTGATAATCTGATGACATGATAATATGATGACATGGTATGATATGATGATTCTGTTCACCGAGTCCCTCATTGGAGGGCCGGGACACGTTATATGTGCATACGTATATGATGATTAACTACTTATGACACTCAGTCCCGTTATGGATCGAATATGAAACATGATTTTGGTATGTATGATTTGTAACCCAGGAGTAAGTATTTGAGCATTCTGACTATCATATTTGTCTTTTGTGCCTCTTATGTATGATTTGTATTTCAGACGCACGCACTTTGCTATTTTGGCTACTATGCTCACTTTCTGTACCCCTTACTTCGGTTATGACCTTGTTTCCTGTATTCCATGCTTTACATACTCAGTACATATTCCGTACTGACCCCCTTTCTTCGGGGGCTGCGTTTCATGCCGCGCAGGTACACCCAGATGAGCCGAAGATATTAGTAGAAGATGTTCCAGCGGGATTGGCGAGCTCCATTTTCTCCGGAGTGCTGCCGAGTCAGGGCATCATGTTATGGTATCTGGAGTTCTGTTAGAGACTTTGCAGACAGTGTCGTGGGTATAAGATGTCAGTTATGTAATCGACTATGTAAGTCGATGTATTATTATGCATTGTATTATAAGTTTCATATGTTACAGATTTTATTTGATTCGAGAAAGGTAAAAAGCACATTATTCCTCGAAAAACTTTCGTTATGTATTTGTGTCATGATTTGAAAGCCAGCGTGCTTACGAGTATTATATGAGTCAGCGGGTTCGCTCGGCCCTAAATAAGGGTCGGGTGCCCATCACGCCCTAACCGAAATTAGGGAGTGACAATAGGAGTGTTGGTTGGATTGTTGGAAACATTGTATGAATGGTTTAAAGTGTTCTTGAATATTCTTTGAATGGTTTCGGATTAGTAATTGAACGTATGAACATGAATATAGTTTGATTGCGAGCGGTGGAATTGAATATAATGACTATAGTTGAATTACGTAGTCAAGGGTTGTTAATGTTAGAATACGTTTAGAATGTCTTATTGATGTTGCTAGTATGTTGTTGGTATGGTTGTTGATGAATTTGGCCGAGTTGAATTCTCGGGGTATTGCATTTACAGGGGAAATGCTGCCCAAATTTCTGTAGAATTTGGTGTTCGTTTGGAATCGGATTCCTAAATGCCTTTAGCTAATGTTTGATAGTTAATGACGTATTGTAGATCTTGGGAAGTCCACGACGTAAGTTGGATTAGCTTGGAGAGCGAACGAGGTATGTAAAGCTCACCCTTTCTTTCTTTGGCATGTCTTAGACGTAAGGGGAAAAAATCATACGAGCCTCGAGGAAATTCTATTCTCACGATCCGAGCGTGTATACGACTTTCATTCACCTCTTGATGTTAACCTCCTGATGTAGTCATGTCATGAATTTTGTGTTCTTGGTATGATTGAATTTTTAATGTTACATAAGGAATTCTATTCTTAAAAGTTTCCGAAACTACGAACGTCCGTAACTTTCACAGAAGGGCTCGGATCACCTCGATATGCTCGTAGGAGGTTCCGTAGCGTATGATGACCCTACCTTCCATAGGCGGGCCCGGATCGGTTTGATACTTGTCCGTGGGCCCCCGAGACGCTCCCTTGTATAGTGCTGAAGGTTTGTTGGAAGGAACCTAACATGCTTAGTAGTCCGATCCCCGAGTACGATTACTTAGTTATTTACTGAGTCTGAAATAAAGATTATTATGCATATGATTCCGATATGTAGCTATGATTTCTAAAGTTCGGTTTGAAATGTTCCGAGTAATGTCCGAAAGCTATGTGCTATAACTATTGTCCCGCTTTTCGCGTGATAGTTCGTTTACCTTGTTTCATCGTGTCTTTGAAATGATTTATGTGCATATGGTTTCTCACTACTCTGCTCGTGCATGCCTCAATGCATCCTTCACCGAGTCCGGGCCGGGTACGTATTCGTGCACCGTTTCATTGCATTGTTCACCGAGTCCCTCAGTAGGGCGGGTACGCTATATATATATATATATATATATGATGATATGATGATGTGATGATATGGGGATGGCGGCCAGGATGGCATTTGATGATTCTATTCACCGAGTCCCTCACTAGAGGGCCGGGTACGGCATATGCATATGATTATATAATTACTATGCATGATGATTTATCGAGTCCCTCACTGGAGGGCCGGGTACGCTATATGTATATAATGATTTGATGATATAATAGTGACACGCACGATACATGATTCAAAGGCAAGTTTTATATTTTCTGATTACTATACTTATTTTGGTAAATCTCAGTTCGATTATGATTAAATCTATTGTGTTCCGTGCTTTACATGCTCGGTACATATTCCGTACCGACCCCCTTTCTTCGGGGGCTGCGTTTGCCGCGCGTGCGGATACTTGTTTGGGTAAGCCGCCGACTTAGGATCCGTACTCGGCGGTTTGGAGTGCTCCTTTGCTCGGAGCCTACACTTTGGTATAGATTCTTTTTCTTTTGTATATATGTATATGTCTATTCGGGGGTACGGCGGGGCCCGTCCCGTCATGTGATTACGTATTACTCTTAGAGCCTGTAGACATAAACGTGGGTTGTGGGTAGCACTGTTTAGTTGTGTTTGCGTTCTGTATATCCTCAGGTTGTATATACGATATATGTATATATGTGTGTGCGATGTCGTGCCTTTTTGTACGTATAAGTTCTTATTATGTTTGCTATGATCTGATTATAATTGATAGGTGGGTACGAGCGCCCAGCTCGGGCACTAGTCACGGCCTACGGGGCTGGGTCGTGACACATGAAAAGTTAGGCGCAAGACTATTCCGGAATACGAAGTCGGGATTTTTGACCACGATCTTGTTTTAAGGCATAAGTGCTTATGAACTTGTTGGCATGGAATATTAGAGAAATTTGGGACTAAAAGTGAATATAAGGAAAATAAATATTTCATGAAATAAGAGGGAGGTGGCCGGCCATGTGAGTGTGGGCCATGGCCACATGGGAGTTTAATACATGTTATAAAAATATGACTAAGGGATCATTTTCATCATCTTCCAACCTTAGAAGAATCAAGAAACTTGGAGAGAAAGGCCAAGCCACCATTCGGCCAAGAGCTCCAAAAATTGACCCCTTGAAGAATTGATCAAAAAAATTATTTTCTCCTAGCAATTCAACTAATTGGAAGGTCCTCTACAAAGTGGAGTAGTTGTTGGAACAAGCAAAACTCTTATTCTTGCAAAACACCCCCTAGCCGAGTAAAAGAGTTGGGTGAAGAAAGGTAAGATTTAATCCTCTTTTTCCATATGTTAGGAATGATTTGTACATGTTGTAGTATGTGAAAACGAATGAAACTCATGAAATCATGCATATTGAAGTGGAGCCGTGTGTGTGGGTGTTTGGCCGTGTGTGTATAGTGTTGTGTTGAAGTGATGAATTGATTCTATTTAGCATGTTTGCATGTTGTTGTAGTGTGTGGAAATGGATAGAAATCATGGAAGTTGTGTGTTGGTGTTGTGGCCGAAAATGGGTTGTCTTGTATGGCAATGAGTGAACAAATTTTAGGTGGTGTTTTAGTTGTTGTTGTTATGGATTTTATGATGATAATGAAAGTTTAATGAATCAAATTGAAGTTGTAATTGTTGTGGGTTGATTTAGAAGTCTACGTGATTCTTATGTAGATTCTATGTTTATGGTAATGACATTGTTAACGTATAGATTGTTGGTGTAGTTCGTGAGTTTTGGAAGAAGGAAATGTGTTAGTGTAGTTTATGTTGAGTTGGGGAGATTTCGGGTAAGGTGGTGGTGTGGTTGGATTGTTTGAAATCTTGTGTGAATTGTTCAAAGTTTTCTTGAATATTATTTGAATGGTTTCGAATTAGTAATTGAACGTATGAACGTTGATATTGGTTTGAATGTAAGTAGTTGAATTGAATATAATGGAATATTGTTGAAATATGTAGAGAAGTGTATTCAATGTTGGAATGCGTTTCGAATTGATTGTTGATGTTGTTAGTTTGGTTGTTGGTATTGTTGTTGATGAATTTGGCCGAGTTGAATTCTCGGGGTTGTCGTATTTATAGGGGAAATGCTGCCCAAATTTCTGTAGAATTTGGTGTTCGTTTGGAATCGGGTTCCTAAATGCCTTTAGCTAATGTTTGGCATTTAATGACGCATTGTAGATCTTGGGAAGTCCACTACGTAAGTTTGGATTAGCTTGGAGAGCGGACAAGGTATGTAAAGCCCACCCTTTCTTTCTTTGGCATGTCTTAGACGTAAGGGAAAAATTATACGAGCCTCCGGGAACTTCTATTCTTACGATCCGAGCGTGTTTACGACCTTTATTCACCTCTTGATGTTAACCTTTGTAATGTAGTCATGTTGTGACCCTTGTGTCCTTTGTATGATTGAATTTTAAATGTTACATAAGGAATTTTGTTCCTAAAAGATTTCGTAACTACGAACGACCGTAACTTTCGTAGACGAGCTCGGATCGCTTCAAAACGCTCGTAGGAGGTTCCATAATGAGTGATATCCCCCAACTTTCATAGGCGGGCTCGGGCGGGGTTGATACCTGTCTGTGGGCCCCCGAGACTTTCCTTTGTATAATTCTAGCATTTTTTTTTTAAAAGGAACCTAGTATGTTTATTATCACGACCCCAGTACGACTACTTACTTATGCACCGAGCACGAAATGAGGGGCGTTATGCATATGATTAAAGCTACGTAACTATGATTTCTAAAGTTCTGTTTGATGTGCTCCCGAGTGGCATTCGGAAGAAACTTGATTGGACTATGTCCTAATTTGTAAATAATGGTTCATTTTGATTAATTTATTAAGTCTTTGTAAATGTTTATATTGCGTGTGGTTTATAAATGTTTTAGATTGCATATAATTCTCACGATATTGCTCGTACACATTATTGTTAATTCCTTCGCCGAGTCTCGGGCCGGTATGTATCGTGCGCATTTGTTAAATTCCGAAGTATGATGAGTTTTCTGAAGTATGATGAGTTTCGATACATGATATGATACGAAGTATGATGAGTTCTGAAGTATGATGTGATTCTGATTTATGATGTGATACGGAGGATGATGTGTTCGGAGATATGCAAAACTTTCGAAGTATGATGAGTTATGGCGCCCAAGACAGGAGGGGCGACCATGTTCCGTCCGCCGGGTCCCATTATGGACCGCATATGACATATGTTTTGCCATGCATGATTTATGTTCAGAAGTACAGGTACTCGTTTGAGTGAGCCGCCAGCTTAGGATTCCTACTCAGCCACTTTGGAGTGCTCCCTTGTCCGGAGCCCATATTTTGGTACAGACTCTTTTGTTATATGTTTGTGTATGTTCATTCAGGGTACGGCGGGGCCCTGTCCCGTCATATGGTTCTGTTATTTACTCTTAGAGGTCTGTAGACATATATGTGGGTTGTGGGTATTTGTTCGATTTGTGTTTGCATTCTGTATATTTCCGGTTGTTTGTATAATATATGCATAAAAGTACACGCGTCACCGTACCTTTTTGTATGTATAAGTTCCTAATATGTTTGCTATGAGCGGATTATGGTTAGTAGAGGGTGCGAGTGCCCAGCTCGGGCACTAGTCACGGCCTACGGGGTTGGGTCGTGACAAATGTAATCGGGGGTTTACGACCTTATGTCACCCCGACATAGCCATAGTTTCCTTCAAGTTCTAATGTATGTTTTGATGATAAATGTATAATGATGCTAAGTTATGACAAGGTCATGATATGCCTATGACATGTATAATAATGATAAGTCTATAATGTGCACGATGATACAATTCCACCGTGCCTAAATGGCCGGACATGTCACCGCGAAGGCGGGCTACTTGTGATTCCACCGTGCCCAAATGGTCGGACATGTCACCGCTAAGGCGGGCTGCTTATGATTCCACCGCGTCCAGAAGGCCGGACATGATCACCACTAGTGGGCGGCATATGATGGTTACCCGAACGCGGGTTAACGATGATATATATATATATATATATATATATATATATATATATATATATATGATACGATGATGTATGCGCTATGATGATACATGTACTACGATTATATCTAATATGTGTGTGAAATGTATCCACCCTTAAAAGTTACGCAGGTTATACCTTCATCTTATGTCTTATCATTTCTCTATTATGTTCATTTCATTCATGCCTTGCATACTCAGTACAATATTCGTACTGACGTCCGTTTTCTTTGGACGCTGTGTTCATGCCCACAGGTAGACAGGGAGGTGATCCAGACTCATAGGAGCTATTAGCTAATTTGAGAGCACTCTATTGTTCCGGAGGTGCCATTAACTTATTATTTTGTGTATATATATGTATTTTGGGCACGACGGGGTCCTGTCCCGTCCCTATGTCTAGCACTCTAGTAGAAGCTCGTAGATATGTATGTGAGGGTAGTATGGTCTCACGGTTTCTCCACGTATGTATATGCATTATTTTGATTTTGATAGCCGAAGGGCTTATGTATATAAAGTTAATATGTTTCAAGTGAAAAATGGTTTTCCTATGATTTGAGTATAAGATTAATGAATGAATGCTTGGTGTGTATGATGGGTAATTGTAGAAGCGGTGCTCAATGGTTAGCCCCAGGTACCCGTCATGGCCTGTAGTCGGGTCGTGACACCGGTCATAGAGGCGCGGTGTAATCTCATCTTCGTATACTCATCATAATGCATGCATAAGAACTCAAAGACAACTACAACTCTATCGGGGTGACATAAGGTCGAGAACCCCCAATTCCATTATGGCATAATCATGAGCATCCTGCCTCACCTTGAAGGAACTAACATTATAAGGTGAGTGTAACAACAATGAGCAACATCAAAGAATCATATAAGGATCATTAACTTCGTGGGAGTAGCATATCATGAGCTTTAGGATCCATAGACTTGGATTCATCATCATCATCATTATATTAATAATACATTTCTTGTCTTAATCTCATGTGAAGCTCCTTGTAACATAGACTCATAGTTTCGGGATGTAAGAAAGTCATGGGAAGATAAAGGGAACCATGTAGTAGGAATCATGCCTTAGAAAAAAAAAAGGGCTAGCCTTACATACCTTGATGCCTTTCTATTTGCCGACTATACGCTTCCTTCCAAGTTCGTAATTCTACATTCAAAGGAATTCATGCTAGGACTAGATAGTCGAAAATATACTTAAGCTTAGGCTAAAGCTAACGAAATCGGGCAGCATTTCCTTTATTTCTACAACTTCCTCCATATGATATAACAACTTCCAAGCGTTAACAACACACCCACAATATCATAAACAATAGACTTTATTAAGTTGGCCATTATTCAATTCTTACAATTTCCTCTCAAAGTCATCCATAACCATGGTGGTCACCCAACATCATATTCATTCACATATCATGCTTCTCCAACACTCTTAATATCATTTATAACAAGATTATACTCATAATGTCTCAAGAGTTATGATTCATATCAACTATTATTCAAGAACTCCCTCACTTCCACATTTAAGCTCTATATTCTACCCTCTTCCATAATCCAAGTCTTTCAACCCCTAAATATTCCAAATAGCATGAATTGATCATAAAACTTACCCTTGATTGTGTAGGAATGAGTTTTGGATGGAAATACTCCACTTGAAGAAAACCGTAGTTCCTCTTCCAAAGAATTTCTTGACTTCTAGGAACCCTAAGGAGCCCCCTTACACTTGATTCTCTTGGTTTGATGAAGTTGATCTTTGATTTCCCTTGAATTCTTGTATATTAAATTTGTGGAATGTTCTAGAGACTTGGAGAGAAGTGGAGAAGTGAAAGAATGAGAAAATAAAAGTGGGAACACATTTATATACTTGAAAATAACTCAGCCCATCGGGACTTATACGGACACTTATACGGTCCGTATAATGTTATACGGTCCGTATAAGTGACCGTGGTTCACCATCATGGAAAACATCCTTCCTGTTGGGTTATATGGGTCCTTATACGGACCGTATAAGTGGTCGTATAACTCCACTTTTTCGAGATTAATTCCGTCATTTCGTTTGATCTCCAATCCTTATGGAACCTTCTTAGCACTTGTTTAACACTTCATTAGCAATCTAGGGAGCATTATAAATTTTTCTCAAGACCTAATTAAATCATCATTAGCTCGGTACTTTACAAAACTCTTCCGAAACACAACGTATACTTCGCTTTTCTTAATGAACTTTCTCCTCTTGCTTCAAACGTCTTTGGAATCTTAATTAGAACCATATAGTACAACTTCTTACTTGTAGGGACATCGCATACACCTCACCCTGCGTTAGTCTATCCCTCCTATGACAACATGAAATTTTTTCGAGGCGTAACACCAGGTATGTGTATCATCGAGCCTTGTCATGCCCTGGTATGTGACACACCGAACCTTCATGGTCGGGTATGATACGAATACGAATATAAAAATATGTATGTACATGATTAAGCATTAGAAATGGAAGGTCCCTATGAAATACAAGTAAGTAGATATGATGAAGGCCACTAGAGGTACAAATAACTCTATTACCTCTTGATTCTCCCATCTTATGCTATACCTTATGCTATTTCTCATGTTGTCTATTATGCTCCTACTATGATGTTGATTATGCTTTACATACTCAGTACATTATTCGTACTTACTTTCTTTTATTTGTGGACGCTGCGTCATGCCTGCAGGTGGACAGAGAGGCAGGCTTGATCCATAGATTTCTTATTCAGAGACTACATAGAGGAGCTCTATTTCATCTGGAGCTCCAGCTTTTGGGTATTATTCTTTTGTGTACATACATATGAACATGATGGGGTCTTGTCCCACCTATATGATGTTACCTACTCTTCTTAGAGGCTCGTAGAAAGTTATGTACCCGCATTTTCAGAGTATGAGCGTGACATGTGCTTCCTCAAAATTGACAATCATGTTGTTGCTACGTAATTTAAACTCTCGTTGATAGTATCGTATCCCGTACTTTTGTACGCTGGATTATTCGTAAGTTGAGATGGGGCCCACACATCGAGATTTTTTTCGGACATGTGACAAGTTATATGAATCACATACGTGAAGTTAAACACAACTCATGAAGGACCCTTGGGCCAAATCAAAGTGGAAACCCTCCAAACGAATATTTTAAGAAAATGTTTTCGGGTGACCTGACTTCGAGGGGAAAAAACGGTATTATAAGTTTGGAATTTGGAAAAATACCAAGAGATAGAAGTTGTAGATAATTGAATTAGCTTTCTAACCATAGGTCGTGGGTTTCCAGGTGACATCGGTACAAGGAGATATGGACGTTTTAAGGTCAAAAGGTCAGTGGACTAGGCCAACTCGGGGCCAACCGAATTTGGCCCATGGAAAAAAAAAAGGAGAAGAAGAGGCCCAATAGAGGCCATTCGGCCATGGTCCATAAAAAGACCCAAGCCCATGTAATTAATCATGTGAGGAAATAATAAAAGGGGTCAAATATTCATTTTAGTCCATAGAAGTTTCAAGACAAGAAAGAGATAGAAAAACAAGAGAAAACAAGAAGAGCAAGAAGGAGGGGTTCGGCCACCCCCTCCAAATTTTACCCCCAAAAATATTATTCCAAAAATTATTTTCTTGTGGTATTCCTACTAATTCAAGGTTCCTCTACAACTTGGTGTAGTTGTTTTGGAAGATTGAGCATTTGTTTTCTCAATCTCACACTTTGGACAAGTGAAGAACCAAGGAGAAAAAGGTAAGAATTAATCCCTTGTTATTATGTTATGAAGGTTTGTTTGTGTTGTAGTATATGGAAATGAGTAGAATTTATGAAAATATGGAAGTTTGCAAAGTGGGTGAGCATATATGTAAGTGGCCGTATATGTATATTGTTGTATGGATAATATGAGTTGAATGTTAAGTTGTATTCTAGTTGTGGTTATTGTGGAATTTATATTGGAAATGAAAGTTGAATGAAAATTGGATGAAATTGGAAAGAAGGCATGTTGGCCGTGTGGTATATGTTGATGAGATAATGTTGGATTTATTTTGTTTAACATGTTAGTTGTGTTGTTGTGATCTTCACAATGTAAATGAAGATTATATGGGTGAAGTTGGCATGAAAATGGAATGTAGAGAATTATGTCATATTAATGTGATTTTATGATATTAAGATAATGAAGTTGTTAAAGTATAGATTGTTGTTGTTGGAGATGAATTAGTAAGTAGAAAATGTGTTGGAATGGTTTTGTTGCATATATGAGAATTTTGGATGGAATATGAAAATGTTGAACATTGGGTATAAGGCTTGAAATACTCTTGGTTTATGTTTGAATGATCTTGAATTAGTATGTGAACATGAAAATATGGATATTGACTTATAAGTGTAAAGTTGAATTTGGAGTTGTTGCATTATTTGGAAAATAAGACTATTTGCGCTAGAATGCGTTTCTAGTCGATTGTTGTTGTTGTTATATTGTTGTTGGTATGGTTGTTGTTGTTTTGGCCGAGTTTGAATCTCGGGGATGTTATATGTGTAGGGGAGATGCTGCCCAAATTTTTATAAACAAGTATTGATTAAGATTGAAACTTTAAGCCTTATGAATAGCAAATTGGTAAATGTGACCATTTGTAGGTTTTGGACGAAACGGGATTTGAATTTTGGCAAGCGTAAAGGGCAAGAAAGGTATGTAAAGCTCTCCCATTCTTTCTCTTGGCATGTCTTAGATGTACTAGGTTTGAATTTGGACCTCGGGGACAACTATACTCCTCGGAATCCACGTCCAAATTTCTCCCTTTTTCATTCAGTAGAATTGAATTAATTATGTTGCGATTGTTTCAACAAGTCATCCAAGTATCTAGAACTTGTACATATGAAATCCGATTATCTTATACCTCTCATAAATGACATCATAAGGTTTAATATGAGCCGTTTGGGTACGCCACCTTACTTGACCCGAGGCGGACCCACTTTTCCGAACTTTGTGTTGATATTCCGTTTGATCTTCTTTAAAATGAAAACTAAGGGAAACTTTTAACTACCTTTCTAACTTCCAAAGAATAAACTGTTATAATTATTTATGTGAATTATATGACCTACTCTGGGATTTGAAACTACTTCAAAAAGATTATTCCGACACGAAACATTCTGACGTCCGAAAGACTTATGCTTTGATTATTGTCAAATGTTCGTTATAAGATCTGCCATCGAGTATGCTATCGAGTTTACGTATATGTTTTATATTTTTTGATATGTACAAATGACCCCGAAGTTCTATTTTGGTAAGAATCCTCCGCGACCTTTTAAAGGTATGTGCTATGCCTCGTCCGGACCCTTTTTCATGATATGTCGTTTGATTATTCCGTCCGATCTCTCGTATATGTTGTACGTTTTATATTGCATTTAGTTTCTCACTACTCCACTCGTGGACGCCTCAATGCTTCCTTCACCGAGCCGGGCCGGATATGTTATCACGCGTATTCCTTTGCATTGTTCGCCGTGCCTCGATGTGAGGGGGGGGCGGTATATATGTACATGGGTTGTGGAGTATCTTGTGCCATGTACACTACGATATGATATGATATGATATGATATGCCATCGATACGCTATGATGTGTGCACATTCGATATGATCCGATATGTTGTGGCGCCGGTGTCGGGGGGACCACTTTACGTTTACCGAGTCCCATAATGGGGCGGCTATAGCATATTTTACTGTTATGCATTTGCCTATGTTTTATGAGTAAGCATTTCTGATACTCGGCTATTGCATTTATGTTCTGTATCCTCTGTTCAGTTATGATTCTGTTTGTTGGTCTTTATGCTTTACATACTCAGTACCTATTTCGTACTGACCCCCTGTTCTTCGGGGGCTGCGTTTCATGCCGCGCAGGTACACCCAGATGAAGTAAAGCCATTATAGAAGATGTCCAGCGGCATTGGCAAGCTCCTTTTGCTCTGGAGTCTTTGCGAGTCGAGTCGTGTATTATGTTTCTGATCATTTTGTAGAGACTTTGCGAGACGAGTTGTGGGGTTCGAATGTCATTTTGTTTGTAGGCGGCTCCATTAGCCGTCATGTCATTACGTATTATGCCATAAATTCCATATGATTACAAATTCGGTCGGTTTGTACATTACAAAAGGTATTTTTAAAAATATCTCTTGTATGTGTCATTTTTGTATGGTTCAGAGTCCGAAATATTATGTATGTAATAGGAGTCAGTGGGTTCGCTCGGCTCCAAATGTGGTGTCGGGTGCCCATCACACCCTAGTAAGATTGGGGTGTGACAAAGTGGTATCGGGGTGTGGGGTTGTACAAAGTCGTGTCCCGTAGCCATGGTGTGAAGCGCGCCACATCTATAAATAGGAGGCTACGGGGCATCTAGGGATTGTTGACCTTCTTTCGTCTTAGATCGTGTCCAAGTCATAGGAGGATGAAATTCCTATATGTGGGCCTTACATACGATAGAAAAAAAAAAAGTGATGACATAAAAGTGTGAATTTTGATATATTTGTTTCGCTACAAATTGAAGCTTTGGATGGTTGGAATGCATCATGTAACCTTATGTTCCGAGGTATCGTTGGCATTTGCTTTTAGCAACAATGGTCAAAGAGATAATTTTTAAAATTGCTAATTAGGATAATTCGTCGCCATACGTCAAAAAGGGAAAGAAAATATTTTAAGTAGATAATAAATGAGATGCGTTGTTCGGATATATGGCGTGAAGAATGATTGTGAAAGAGACGGTTAGATCCGAAACGGATAACATTTGATGCTTAATAGAAGAAGCCAAGTCATAGGATGGATGAAATTCCTATTATGTGGGCCTTACAGAACGAAAGATGATTATTACGATAGAAAAAAATAAGTGATGTTAAAAGTGATATTGATATATTATGTTCATGTGACCAAGCGACATGATTATACTGAGAGCATCGTATTCATCCGAGTTTCAAGGTTAAGCTATGGAATAGGAGGGTGACGTGTACTCGGGGTTCCATAAATGTAGGTATGAAATGAATGGAAATTAGGATAGCCAAAAGGAAATTAGATATTTGTTAGATCTTAATAAGGATTTGAATAGAAAAGCCTAATGTCAAGGATAAGATTTATGACTGAATTCCGAAAATGTCACACCCCGACCTATGTGGGATAGCGATTCGTCGTTCACGTTACTAAAACATGTCATTTCAAAAATTTTTAAGAAACATGAAACTTTTCAAAAAAGATACTCTTTTAAAGATCCGCACTTCCCGACGCGTATCCAGACGTCTGCAAAGTCTCTAGGATATACGATACTCCGACATAAGTACTCGATAATAAATCCCACCGAACCCCTATGTTGTTAAATGTTGAAAGAGAAGAAAATTTAATGGAATTGGGGTATAGAAAAAAACGAAAGAAGTTTATTACCCGACATGAATTAAATATTTAAATAAAATAGACGGTTAGAAAGAATAATAATAACAATAATAGTAATAACAATAGAATAACAATGATAATAATACTAGTAATCCCCCTTCGGGAATAACATTCCCGGCCCCTTCGATGCCGGTCCCGGAATAAAATGATGGCGGGCATGCCGGTCCAACATACGTCTATCCCGGCCCCTTCGGAATGCGTCAAAATAATCCTAGATGTCACTCGTGGCATACGGCTACCCCGGCCCCTGGGCAAAGCCACTCGTGACATAATACTAATCCTAGTCCTTCGGCATAATAATAATAGTAATAATAATAATAATAAAATCACACCCCTTCGGAGTGGTTTTGGAAAATCAATAATAAGATATCACACTGGGGTTTGAAAAGTTTTATAAAATATCACACTTGGTTTTGAAAAGATAAAATATCTTAGCCAAAAGTTTTCCTTCAATTGTGGTACAAAAATAAGTCAAAAAAACAGTACGGCGAAATGGCGGAGTCAACGGAGGTTATGCTTAATGGAGTCATTTAGGAATTCGATTACATTCCCGTTGGAATTTGAGCATTTTTCCAACAAGATATAAGGAAGTTCAATCGCAAAACGAATAGTGCTCAATTTCGTTGAAATCGTGTGGTCAAATTCAAGCCTAGTACACCTAGGACATGCCAAAGGAAGGAGAAAGATAGCTTCACATACCTTTTCCGCGATTACGCCTCTCCAAATTCGATTCCCGTTTCGCCGAAAATCTACAAATGGTCGCATTTACCAAATATTGATTAGAACGTCTAGAAGTTAAATCTTATGTAATACTTGCTACGAGATTACGAAAACGTTTCCCCCGTAAATACACCATCCCCGAGATTTTAACTCGACTTCGATTATTACTGCCAAACTATCAACAATACTAACAATTGTTCTAGCAACACTTCAATATGTAGTAAAGGTTCATACCAATATTTTCCATAAACATCCCACACGTGAACATACAAAATACACTTTCTTCCATCCCGGTACAAGGAATATAATCTCATCAACACACCAACGATGTTAGATGCCATTTTTATACGCATAAATCAGCCCATCCATACGGCCACAACATGTCTCAAAACAGATAAACACAACAACTATAACACAACACTTTATGACCTTTCCTTCATAACTATTTTCACTGATTTTCGGCTTGCTAGGCCTTCCAATAAATTCAACATAAAAGATGAGATAAATAACATATTATATGTGAAGAAACTCAGCCACATCAACCCTTTTCCAACACCAAGCGTAAGCAAAAGCAAGAACAATCACCTTTCAGGACGTAATCTTGTCAAATTCTTGATTTATTGGACTATAATATTTGGGAGAGGTGTAGAAAATTTTCTAGACCCTGAAAAGAACAGATTTATGGGGCATTTATAGGCCCCCTAGGTCGTACCCCTCCGAGTTCCATTAATGTGGTTACTAAAAGGTGTATGAAATGAATGGGACCTATTAGAAAGCTTATCTACAAATTTCATTCTTTGTGTTTTTCCAAATTCCAAAATAGCGTTTTGGCCCCTCCAAGTCGGTCATCCGAAAACGAAAATTAGAATATGGCGGAATGGTTAGAAATCTTATATATATTTTATAAAGGATGTGCCACGAAGATAAGAAAAGCCTAATGGCGAAAATGGCCATATAACATAGGATAAGATTTATGTGAAACTATATATAAAAAAAAAACTTGAATACACGAGACTACCTTGAAATATCCGAAGTGTGAAAAATACGAAAAAGCGAGTTATTGAATGAATGAAAAAGACTTACCAAGTTCGTAGGGAAGGTGTGGAATAAAGGTTATATGTTGATGGAAATAATAATAATAACGGAATAGAAAGACTAATATGCTATGTTGGACTAAGCTTTAAGAAACACCTCCCACGCCATACTCGTAAGGGGCATTAATTTCATTTGGGAAAAACCTTGCTTTGAAGAAGCATATATGAACGGCGAATTCGCAATTCATCTAAACGGGCTAAAGTATGTTCCAATCACATTTTGTTTGGGTAGGAGGCCCAAATTGACGAGTAATAACGCTCGGTAACCGAGTGCAAAATATACAAGTAAGTAATTATGACCTAAATAGTTCGTTCAAAATGCAAAAATAAATTTGAAGGCAAATCATGCGAATCAAGTACTAAGATGCCTGCGGTGCGTGCCAGGCTCTAGTTCCTCTGATGGCGATTGAAGAATGTCTCACGATAACGACTATTAAATTGTGATTAACCGCTTGGAAATGGAATGCACGTGGGAGAAATGAAAGGGGTACCGAAGGAAGATGATATTATAAGAAAGTTTGGAATATTTATCGTCAGCATATAATGTTACTAAATGAAGAATTTGAAACGATTAGATGCACTAACTAACTTTTGATGGGAATGAATGAAATACGATCTGGATATGTTGTTGCCAATGACGTTATCCGAGCACTAATCACTAGTGGGGATTACTAGAATGTAGCTCGGATCAATTGTTACAATAGTGATATTACTTGGGCCCTAACCGTCGATATCGAGAATTCCTATTGCCCCGTGAGCGTGTTAGAATCTCATACGGGGGTAATCTAAATTACAGAAGAAGGAGAGGTGGATACGGTATGGTATCTTGAATGTATGGCATCTTGAATGTATTCGGAAAGAACCATGTGAATTTGAAAACTTTGAATGAAGACATAGAACAAGATATATAAATAAATAATGATATACGAACACCACTAAAAGGGGGAAGCGACAAAAGAAACTCAAAGGTAAGGTGGAGTCAGCGACATTACGGCACATTTAGTGTGAACGCTTGAATTTTCTATGAGATCCTATCTTTGAAACGAGTTAGTGAAATCTGAAACCGACAACAAACGGATAGTAAGTAATTTAAGAGGACAGTACAAGATAGCAAAACTACGCGGGATTAAAAGCCAAGATGTTGGCTATAGAGTTATTCGTTAATGATGGTACGATGAATGAGTGACAACGGAGAAAAATCTCTTATGGTAGGAAATGAAGAAAAATGTGGAATGACTGAGTAGAGAAAGGGAAAGAAACGCGATAAGATAGAGTGAATGAACTTTGATACGGATGGGATACGTATGATACAATGAATCAGAAAAAGAAAAAGCTATGTCTGAAATCGGATATGATTTATACGAATTATGCAAGGATCGTTATGCAACTTACAAATATTTATGTGCTAAGCAAATCAAATGAGTAAATACTTGATAAGGAAAGTAAGGGGTTCAATGATAACAATGTAACTAAGATATTTTAGATATGATGCGAGAAAATACGGAGCTAGTTAGATCGAATTATCAACAATAGAGTCGGTACTAAGGGCAAATAGAACTTGACCAGGGTCAAACCAAAGATCCCTTCCGATATCGATTGTAATGTAAAGAAGGTAGTAAGATTTCATAAAGTTCCGCATCTATTATATCGAACAGAAGGCTTAGTATATGGTTAACCCCTGGAGATCTGTCCGGAAGGAATTGAAAATACAAGTAAGTCTTAAAACAGCATCTACTCTTAGACTGACGGGCAAACTAAGCGTGTCATCTAGACGCTAAAGGGGTAAGTTACGAGCCGTGTCATTGATTTCGAGAGGCGGCGAAAATGAACACTCGCCTCTTGTTGAGTTTCTTGGTAATAATAGGCTGCCATCCTAGCATTCAGAAGGCCCCGTATAAGGCTCTGTATGGCAAGAGGTGTGCGCCATTAATTGGCTGGTCTAATAGTGACAAGGCTGAACTACTTACCACGGATATGATTCAACGGATAATTGATAAAGTGAAACTCATTCGGGAACGGTCATTAGCGACTTAGAGCAGAAAAAATCGTATACAGGTGATCGTTGTCGACGCTTAGAACTCCGGATTGGTAACTGGACATTTTTGAAAATATCACCCATGAGAGGTGTTATGGAAAAAAAAAACATAGCCGAGATGTCTTGGATCTAATCGGATAATTCGTGAAGTAGGCAAGGTTTCCTATGAATTAGATTTACTATCTAATTGAGGAGCGGTGCATCTAGTGTTCTGCATGTCTATGCGTCGTAAATACGTTGTGACCCCTATAATATTCTCCGTGAAGGAGCATTCAAGGAACAGAAGAGTTGTCCTACGAGAAACGGCCAATAGTGATCCTAGTTTGACAGGAAAAAAAAAACTGCGTGACAAGGATATGGCTTCCGTTAAGGTACTGTGGCGAAACAATAGTAAGGAAGAAGTGCCCCACTTGTTCTTGGAAAAAAAAACTTATGGGTACTCGAAATCCTTATTTGATTGGGTCGATTAGGGCATGAGTTGTATGCGAAAACCGTAAAAGGAACTCCCCAAAGATCTTGTGAGTCCCTATAAGGCTAGTTTAACATTCGAGGACGAATGTTCTAAAGAAGGGGGAGGATGTTATACCCCGCATTTTCGAGTATGAGCGTGACATGTGCTTCCTCAAAATTGACAATCATGTTGTTGCTACGTAATTTAAACTCTCGTTGATAGTATCGTATCCGTACTTTTGTACGCCGGATTATTCGTAAGTTGAGACGGGGCCCACACATCGAGATTTTTTTTTCGGACATGTGACAAGTTATATGAATCACATACGTGAAGTTAAACACAACTCATGAAGGACCCTTGGGCCAAATCAAAGTGGAAACCCTCCAAACGAATATTTTAAGAAAATATTTTCGGGTGACCTGACTTCGAGGGGCAAAAACGGTATTATAAGTTTGGAATTTGGAAAAATACCAAGAGATAGAAGTTGTAGATAATTGAATTAGCTTTCTAACCATAGGTCGTGGGTTTCCAGGTGACATCGGTACAAGGAGATATGGACGTTTTAAGGTCAAAAGGTCGGTGGACTAGGCCAACTCGGGGCCAACCGAATTTGGCCCATGGAAAAAAAAAAAGAAGAGAAGAAGAGGCCCAATAGAGGCCATTCGGCCATGGTCCATAAAAAGGACCCAAGCCCATGTAATTAATCATGTGAGGAAATAATAAAAGGGGTCAAATATTCATTTTAGTCCATAGAAGTTTCAAGACAAGAAAGAGATAGAAAAACAAGAGAAAACAAGAAGAGCAAGAAGGAGGGGTTCGGCCACCCCCTCCAAATTTTACCCCCAAAAATATTATTCCAAAAATTATTTTCTTGTGGTATTCCTACTAATTCAAGGTTCCTCTACAACTTGGTGTAGTTGTTTTGGAAGATTGAGCATTTGTTTTCTCAATCTCACACTTTGGACAAGTGAAGAACCAAGGAGAAAAAGGTAAGAATTAATCCCTTGTTATTATGTTATGAAGGTTTGTTTGTGTTGTAGTATATGGAAATGAGTAGAATTTATGAAAATATGGAAGTTTGCAAAGTGGGTGAGCATATATGTAAGTGGCCGTATATGTATATTGTTGTATGGATAATATGAGTTGAATGTTAAGTTGTATTCTAGTTGTGGTTATTGTGGAATTTATATTGGAAATGAAAGTTGAATGAAAATTGGATGAAATTGGAAAGAAGGCATGTTGGCCGTGTGGTATATGTTGATGAGATAATGTTGGATTTATTTTGTTTAACATGTTAGTTGTGTTGTTGTGATCTTCACAATGTAAATGAAGATTATATGGGTGAAGTTGGCATGAAAATGGAATGTAGAGAATTATGTCATATTAATGTGATTTTATGATATTAAGATAATGAAGTTGTTAAAGTATAGATTGTTGTTGTTGGAGATGAATTAGTAAGTAGAAAATGTGTTGGAATGGTTTTGTTGCATATATGAATTTTGGATGGAATATGAAAATGTTGAACATTGGGTATAAGGCTTGAAATACTCTTGGTTTATGTTTGAATGATCTTGAATTAGTATGTGAACATGAAAATATGGATATTGACTTATAAGTGTAAAGTTGAATTTGGAGTTGTTGCATTATTTGGAAAATAAGACTATTTGCGCTAGAATGCGTTTCTAGTCGATTGTTGTTGTTGTTATATTGTTGTTGGTATGGTTGTTGTTGTTTTGGCCGAGTTTGAATCTCGGGGATGTTATATGTGTAGGGGAGATGCTGCCCAAATTTTTATAAACAAGTATTGATTAAGATTGAAACTTTAAGCCTTATGAATAGCAAATTGGTAAATGTGACCATTTGTAGGTTTTGGACGAAACGGGATTTGAATTTTGGCAAGCGTAAAGGGCAAGAAAGGTATGTAAAGCTATCCCATTCTTTCTCTTGGCATGTCTTAGATGTACTAGGTTTGAATTTGGACCTCGGGGACAACTATACTCCTCGGAATCCACGTCCAAATTTCTCCCTTTTCATTCGGTAGAATTGAATTAATTATGTTGCGATTGTTTCAACAAGTCATCCAAGTATCTAGAACTTGTACATATGAAATCCGATTATCTTATACCTCTCATAAATGACATCATAAGGTTTAATATGCGCCGTTTGGGTACGCCACCTTACTTGACCCGAGGCGGACCCACTATTTCCGAACTTTGTGTTGATATTCCGTTTGATCTTCTTTAAAATGAAAACTAAGGGAAACTTTTAACTACCTTTCTAACTTCCAAAGAATAACCGTTATAATTATTTATGTGAATTATATGACCTACTCTGGGATTTGAAACTACTTCAGAAAGATTATTCCGACACGAAACATTCTGACGTCCGAAAGACTTATGCTTTGATTATTGTCAAATGTTCGTTATAAGATCTGCCATCTGAGTATGCTATCGAGTTTATGTATATGTTTTATATTTTTTGATATGTACAAATGGCCCCTGAAGTTCTATTTTGGTAAGAATCCTCCGCGGCCTTTTAAAGGTATGTGCTATGCCTCGTCCGGACCCTTTTTCATGATATGTCGTTTGATTATTCCGTCCGATCTCTGTATATGTTGTACGTTTTATATTGCATTTAATTCCTCACTACTCCACTCGTGGACGCCTCAATTCTTCCTTCACTGAGCCCGGGCCAGGATATGTTATCACGCGTATTCCATCGCATTGTCGCCACTGCCTCGATGTGAGGGGGGGTATATATGTACATGGGTTGTGGAGTATCTTGTGCCATGTACACTCGATATGATATGATATGATATGGCCATGGCCGATACGCTATGATGTGTGCACATTCGATATGATCCGATATGTTGTGGCGCCAGTGTCGGGGGGGACCACTTTCCATTTACCGAGTCCCATAATGGGGTCGGCTATGGCATATTTTCTGTTATGCATTTGCCTATGTTTTATGAGCATTTCTGATACTCCGGCTATTGCATTTATGTTCTGTATCCTCTTATTCGGCCATGATTCTCGTTTGTTGGTCTTTATGCTTTACATACTCGATACCTATTTCGACCCCACATTCTTCGGGGGCCGCGTTTCATGCGCGCGGTACACCCGGATGAAGTAAAGCCATTATAGAAGATGTCCGGCGGCATTGGCAAGCTCCTTTTGCTCTGGAGTCTTTGCCGAGTCGAGTACGTGTATTATGTTTCACGATCATTTTGTAGAGACTTTGCGGACGAGTTGTGGGGTTCTGAATGTCATTTTGTTTGTAGGCGGCTCTATTAGCCGTCATGTCATTCTGTATTATGCCTAAATTCCATATGATTACAAATTCAGTCGGTTTGTACATTACAAAAGGTAGTTTTTTTTAAAATCTACTGTATGTGTCATTTTTGTCTGGTTCAGAGTCCGAAATATTATGTATGTAATAGGAGTCAGCGGGTTCGCTCGGCTCCAAATGTGGTGTCGGGTGCCCATCACACCCTAGTAAGATTGGGGTGTGACACATGGCCCTCCGGTTGGGTCGTGACATGAAGTTTAACTGGCGAGGCTGCTGAATGGTTCGCAACCCAAGACATGCATCAATGGTTTGCTTGGGAAGACATGGCAGAAAGCTTCCTGGAGAGATTTCGATTCAACATCGAAACAGTGCCCGACCGATACTACCTTGAAAAGGTCAAACAAAAGTCAACTGAGAACTACAGAGAGTTCGGCAGCCGGTGGAGGCTAGTGTGTAGGCACCTATTGTCGCGACCCAGCCCCGTAGGCCGTGACTGGTGCCCGAGCTAGGCACTCGTACCCACCTGTCAGTTATGATCAGATCATAGCAAGCAAATAGGAACTTATACGTACAGAAAGGCACGACACCGCATACACATATATACATATATCATATATCTATAGCCTGAAGATATACGAAACACAAACGCAATCGAACGGTGCTACCCCACAACCCACGTTTATGTCTACGAATACCTCTAACGGTAGTAACGAGAACCATATGACGGGACGGGGCCCCGCGTACCCCGAGTGAATATATACACATATAACAAAAGAGTACGTACCAAAATGCGGGCTCGGACAAGGGAGCTCTCCAAGATAGGCGAGTAGGGATCCTAAGTGGCGGCTCACCCAAACGAGTATGCGTACCATGCGCGGCATGAAATGCGGCCCCGAAGAAAGGGGTCGGTACGGAATATGTGCGAGCATGTAAAGCATGGAATACAGTAAACAAAACCGTACTAAAATAAAGAGTATGGAACACGAGTACAGTACCAAAAAGGCTTACCTTTGAACATAAATAATGCATGATCATGTCATAAACATAAGTAATCAACATATACATATGCATATACATAGTGTGTCCCGGCCCTCTAGTGAGGGACTCGGTGAATAGCATCATCATACGCCATCCTGGCCGCCATCCCCGTCTCATCAGACCATCACACAATCATTTATATATATATATATATATATAGCGTGTCCCGGCCCTCTAGTGAGGGACTCGGTGAATAATGCAGTGGAATGTGCACGAATGCGTGTCCTGGCCCGGGACTCAGTGAAGGACATTGTCACACCCCAATCTTGATCAGGGTGTGATGGGCACCCGACCCCGTAACCGGAGCCGAGCGAACCCGCTGACTCCTACTACGTACTCAAATTTTTTTTTCAAAACCCCTAAGACAAGTAGACATAAATAGTTTATTGGAATATCCCTTTGTTGTTCTTAAATCAAATAAAACATGTAACTGTATATAACTCGTATCATAATACAAACTGACTCCCGAAACCCATGACTCTGTCTGCAAAGTCTCTATCCGTGCCTTGAAAATCTGCACAAGTACGGCCGACTCGGCGACACTCCGAGAACAAGTGGAGCTTGCCAACTGTCAAGCATCTTCGTCATCGTTGCTATTCGGCCTACGGAGTACTCGCGCGGCATGAACGCAGCCCCCGAAGAAGAGGGGTCAGTACAAGCATTGTATTGAGTATGTAAGACATGAATAGTAACATAATAAAGGCATATGCGGTATGAATAATAACGGCACAATCATACGGAGCTTATCTGGGTTAGATGTAACTTGTACGTGAATGCCTTTCGGCGGATGCCACGCATACTTAGTTTCTCTCCGTAAAACGTACTTCTTATTTACATACACAGAAAAATGCAACATTTCGGAGAACGGTGTCCTTCACTTACATTCACGACGCCGAGTACATCGGCTCTCCCACCCCCTTCCCAAATTTGTCCCAACATATTATACATATCACATATACGGAGAACGAGCATTTCGAGGAAAATGGTGTACGGTGTTCTTTACTTACGTTCACGTACGCCGAGTGCATCGGCTCTCCCACCCCCCCCCGACAAATGTGTCCCAACATATAATATATATCACATATACGACGCCGCTTCTCGGCTCTCCCATATCCCCCCGCGTCCGGGCATCCCGCGTCCGGATGATAAGCCGGCGAATCGGGGACACGGTTACTTCCCCTATTCCCCATATACATATACATTCATCAATATCATGTATCACATAAACACATGCACATATACGTGTATCATAAGGCGAAGTTACCAATGAAAAGTGTCATTTATGAGAAAACATCAAATAGGGTCATAAGGTATAGTTTCACCTACTTAGAACCTTTATGGCAGTCATTCTCTATGATAGAATTGCGATATCTAGAAATCGTTTAACATTTCCATATTTTCATTTATATATGCAACATATCGTCAACCTATCTATCGCATTTTCTCATTTTCGACTCCATCATTATCATTATAAGATCATATTCTTCACCTTAGTCAAGGAATCATCTTTATCGTACTTATCATGGACGTATGTTCTTTCTTAGCATTATCGTCGTCATGGTCATCATAGACATATTTACATCAGGATAGCATTGTACCTATCGTTTGATCATCGGGACAAGGATCAGAAGTTTCCTTAGGATTCCACTCCAAAACAAGCCAAACGAGCAATAGGGAAAATTCGGGAACAATGGGCCCACCTCGGGTCAAATGAGGCGGCGCACACAATTCAATTTACGTGTAGTACGTCTCATGACATTACTTATGAAAGTTTTAAAGTAATCGGGTCTCATTTATGCAAGTTCTAGAGGGACTAAGAAGTTTTCCAACATTTCGCACCATTTCTAGTTCAATTCTACCGAATGAATAGTAGCGAATTTCAATCTTGGATTTCGAGGAAGGAATGGTCCCGAGGCCCGTATCCAACTTAGTACGTCTAAGACATGCCATAGAAAGAAGGGTGAAGTCTTACATACCTCTTTCCGCTCCTTCGCTTCTCCAAATCCTCGTTGCAAATTCGCCAAATTTTCAATTTGGTCATGTTTACCACATCTTGACTAGTGCATTTTGGAGTTGGATTTCTTAAATGAAACTTAGCTACCGAAATTTCGGCTTATAGGGTTTCCGTAAGTATACCACGCCACCAAGTTAAACTTGGTCGATTTCAACAACAAACCCGAGAATGAAACTCGGCCAACATTATTACCAACAATACTTACAATATTCACAATTGATTCCATAGTACCCGAAATCTTCAACCAAGATGTAATCACACATTTTTCTTGTTCTAGTTTCATAAATCATATCAACAGCCACCCATAATCAACATCATTCATTCGATGTAAGAATTTAAGCTAATGTCACCTTAACTTCTTCCACATTCCAATAACGATTACAACTTCACTCCAAACCATCAAACTTGCATTTCTCATCATAGAATCCATGATAACAACAACTAAAATATCAAATGGAATTGAATTATCATAGCTTATCAATCCATGGCCTATTCGGCCACATCACCACAACAACATATTTCATGAGTTTTCCATCTTTTCCCATATATTACAACAACCAACATACTACATAAAGTTAATTCATTCTTTCATGCAACACAACACACAAGACACCATGTCTTTATGAATTTCATCCACTACTTGATATTGCAACATAACCGACATGCTACATGCATTAAATCCATCCTTCTATACGATACATTACATGCATAATTAAACACTATATACACACACACCACAACTCACGGCCACAATCCAACATCCATAACTTCATGACTTTTATTCATCTACACATACTATGATATTCACAAACATCTATAAAACATGTAAGGAAGATCAAAACTCACCTCCTTCCTTTAACTTCTCTCACACGGCTAAGCTTGTTTCTTGCTAAACAAATGGTTTCCGTCTTCCAACAACTACTCCATAAGATAGAGGACCTTCCAATTGGCATGAAACTAGAAAGAAAATAATTTTTTCCATGGCTACTTCAAGGGGGCAGTTCGGCCAGCCCCCTATTTGGCCGTCCCTCTTTTTTTTTTTTTTTTCTTTCTTTCTCTCTTGTTTCTTTCTCTCTTCTTAAAATATGACCACTCCTCCCTCTTATATATGTATATATACCTTGCATTCATGTGAGGGGCACATGCCCCTCTCTAGAAAAGTCTTCCATTTTTCTTGATTTTTCTTGAAATTCCTCTTTATCAAAAGATGACTCACTTGTCATCATTTTCCATTCTTTTCTTTTTCTTTTGTGTCACATGGCCAATTTGGCCCTTTTTAGAATTTTCATGAATCCTTGGTGAAATTACTATTTTACCCCTCGACTTTCCTTAATATTACCATTTTGTCCCTAACCTTTCGCATTATTTTCACGGCCCATTTTGCGAATTTCTCTTCTTGCCCTTAGCCCTTCTCGATATTTCCACAATACCAATACTCATAAATAATATTCCCGACAACTCCGACACTAAAATTTTTTTAGAACATAGTCTTGTCCTTAACTTTTCACGTCGACTTCGAAATTCCCAACGTATAAAAATACGATTGAACCTTACATATCATTGTTCTTCTTTGGCTAGCAGTAGTGAGAAACCATATGCATATAAATCATATCAAAGACTCGATGAAATAAGTTAAACGAATTATCATTTGGAAAATCGGACAAGGATTATGTCAAGTACCTTCCGACATCTCTCTCTCTCAAATCGAACTTTAGAAATTATAACTACGTATCAAAATTATATGCATAATAATCCACATTTAGACTCGGTAAATAAATAAGACTCGGGGATTGAACTAGTAAGCATATTATGTTCTTGCAATCAACCCGGTAAGACTATACCACGGAACGTTCTCGGGGCCCACGATAAGTATCAAACCAATCCGAGCCCGCCTCCTGGAAGTTAGAGTCATCATACAGCTACGGAAACTCCACGAGCATATCGAGGCGATCCAAGCCTTTTGTGAAAGTTACGCCCGTTCGTAGTTTCGGAATCTTTTTAAGAACAAATTCTTTATGCACACTTAAAAGTTAAACATACAAACGACACAAGGATCATAACATATCTACGTTGAGAATATTAATATTAAGAGGCGAAATAAAGTCGGAAACGCGCTCGGATCACAAGAGTAGAATCACCCCAAGGCTCGTATGATATTTCCCTTATGTCTAAGACATGCCAAAGAAAGGAAGGGTGAGCTTTACATACCTCGTTCGCTCTCCAAGCTAATCCAAATTTACGTCACGGACTTCTCAAGATCTACAATACGCCATTAAATGCCAAACATTAGGTAAAGGCATTTGAGAATTTAATTCCAAGTGAACATTAAGTTCTACAAAAATTTCAAAAGATTTCCCCTATAAATACAACACCCCGAGAATCCAACTCGGCCAATTTCAACAACAACCATACCAACAACATACTAGCGACATCAATAGTCAATTCCATATGTCTTCTAACATTACCAACCTTTTACTAAATAATTCAACAAGATTCATTTCATTCAACTTAACCACTTACATTCAAACCAATGTTCATGCTCAAACGTTCAATTACTAATTCGAACCCATCCAAATGATGTTCAAGAATGCTTTAAACACTTCACACAATATTTCCAACAACCCCAACATTACTCCAATTCACCCGAAATCCTTCCCAAACCCGAGAACAACACTAACATTTTTCCTTCTTCCAAAACTCATAAACTACATCAACAATCTATATATTAACAATGTCATTACCATGAATACAAAAATTACCTAAGGGTTACATTGCCTTCCAAATCAGCCCACAACCATCACAACTTCAAATTGATTCATTAAACTTTCATTATCAACATAGAATCCACATAACAACAACAACCAAACGCTTAATAACATCAATTCATTCCTAGCCATATACAACTCCATACATACGGCCGACACCATCCATGCCAATTTCATGATTTTCATTCATTTTCCACACATTACAATAACACACAAACATGCTAAATACACTTAATTCATTACCCCTACACAACACTACACCCACAAGGCCAAAACCACATATGCACGGCTTCACTCCAACATGCAATATTTCCACAATTTCATCCATTTTAGCATACAACAACACACATAAACCATTCATAACACATAAAACACAAGATTAAACTTACCTTCCTTCACAACTTCTCAACTTGCCCAAAGTTGGCCAAGGATGAAAACGAGCAATCTAACGCTTCCAACAACACTTCCACGTTAACAAGCACCCTTCAATTAGTTGTTTTGCTAGAAGAAACCAATTTTTTGATGGCCAAATCTTGACCTTGAAATTTTAGCTATGGCCGAATACTATGGCCTTTTTTTCCTCTCCAAGTTTTCTTGATTTCTCTAGAAATGGAAGTGATAAACAAGATGACTAAGTCATCTTTTAATTCCCATGTATTAGGCTCCATGTGGCCATGGCCCACATACCACATGGCAGGCCACATGACCCCAATTTTTTTTTTTTTTTTTTTTTTTTTGTTTTTCATGAAATAAATACTTTCCAAAATAGAATTTGACCCCAAATTTTCCCTTAATATTTCCATGCCAATAAAGTCATACACAACTTATTCTCTTAAAGCAAACAAAAATCTCTACTTCGTATCTCAGAATCGTCTTGTCCCCAACTTATCGTAATTCGCTCACCTTGTCCCGTTGTTCAAAATACGGGATATAACATCCTTCCCCCCTTTAGAACATTCGTCCTCCAATGTTCAACTAATCTTATAAAGTCATGTAAGGATCTCGGGGGTTCACTTTATTTCCATAGTACGCAACGTCACGTACCGATCGTATTTCCTCTTTATCTCCTCTCCAGCTTCCCAAGTCGTCTCCTTTCCGTTGTTACTTAAGAAGACCACATCTTTAGCACGCACCCTTCTTGCCTGGCGAACATGTAATAAGGTCCCCTATATCTCGGGTTATGGTTCCCCTTCTTGTCGACTCTTGTCACCCCCCTTTCTGGGTGATATTTTTAAACGTAGCCGCTCGCCAATCTGGAATGCTAAGTGCCAACTAGCCGCTAATAACCGTTCCCTGCTTTAGCCATCCTCAGCTGATATAATTCTGAAAGAAGTTGGCGTATAAATTCACCCTTCTTTAGTAACTAGTTAGCCCCAATCACCTTACTTAGATCTTCTGATAATCTTCTTTGCTCAACTAGTAACGTTATAGGCACATTATCTCGGTCACTTTTACCTTTAATTCAACTCTCGCTACCATCCCTTCACTTTTTCAGTTTTTCTTCCATTCCGACCACGCATCATGTAAAGGCCCCTGTGAATATGCGCAGGTACTCAATTAGCCCAAAAATATCTTAGCATGGCTTCCCTAATCCGCACACTTCACTTAGTCGCGTCTCTTATCTCGCACCCGGTATCGGGATAGACACTTGGGTCAAACTATAATTACATCCTATTGTCCATAGTGCAAACTCTATCTCGGTAACCTAGTTCAAACCATCTTTACACCTTCCCTTAATGCACCTGAACCATTATCACCGTATTGGTATCACTAAATCTAGACTTTTCTTATTAGCTATTCTGGTTCAATTTGTATAAAATACATTTAATCTCGGTCACGATCTCTTCTTCCCCTGATTCACCCTGTTCCACCTATTCCTTTCGTCCTAATATTCGCTTACGACCTACCCTTTGTACTCTCTTTTCTTCCTTCACTCACTCGTCTACTATACTTACTTTCTACTATTGAAGGCCTTTTTTTTTTCCTTTTTGCTTTCCATAAGGCGTAACATTATTAACGAATAACCTTATTTCCCACATCTGCTTTTAATCCAGCACAGTCGTATTTTCTTCCACACGTCACTGTAAGTTACCCGCTGTCGTTCTTTTGTCGTATTCTTTCCCACAAATCTCCACTCTCTAATATCATATCGTTCAAGATCTCTCCAGCTAATTCTCGGCACCATCCCAATTGCCGCCTTAGCTCCTACCCCTTTTGTTGGCTCTTTGGGTTTTGCTAACTGACCTCGGCAAGGTATCCTTACCCGCCGCCTAAGCCTCCGTATCAAATACGTTGTGGTATTAGTTGTCTCTACTTTGCACTTGCATTTCTCGTATCCGCTTCCCCCCTTGTGGGTGTACTTATATTATTACTTGATTATATTTGCCTTACGTCCGTATTTTTTCACTCTCGTCAAAGCACACTTTTGTGTCGACGTTCCGATTCCCTCACCAATTATCCGCTCACTTCCTTTCTCTTTCCAATATCATTATGTCAGTACTCCCCAAGCCTACCCTATAGTAAAAACGAGATCAAATTGCCTTATGGTATTCATGCCACTCATTTTCCTTTTCACCTGACCTTGTTATCCCGTCCGATTAATGCCTCCCATACACTGTCACATTGGTTGCCAGAATACGTACACCTACTAATATAGCCATGAACGAAGCCTCACATGCTTACCTGTACACATATATAATTGCCAGTATCTTATTCACAAAAGATCCCCCAACCGCTACTCAAACTGACCCTAACTCTAGCGCCGTGATACACCTTCTTTTCCTTTACCCGATCTAGTCCGCTCCAGCCTACGAGACCTCTTAAGATTTCCACCTGCTCAGTATATTCTAAGTCCCTTTAGACCACCCTAGCTTCCCATTCGCTTCTTATGGCGGGAGTTGTAGGACTTTCAGAAACTTCCCATGGGGTCACCCATCCTGAGATTTCCCTCACTCTAGCACGCTTAACTTCGGAACTTCGATGAAATACGATGCTCTAACGCTAGTATAATCGCGTCCACCTCATCACATGACCTTCGTCACGTAATTTGGAGTAAAATAAAGTCTTGACAGGTTTCCGAACACTTTCGTAACACGATTACTATTTTGCCCCTCTCTCGATTCTATATATTTACTTGTCACCTATGGGTACTACTACTTTCCATCCTAGACTCCTAAATCCGTCATGACAATGAACACGCTTTAATCGCTGTTACTTATAAATACTTGATTATCAACCCTCGGATTTCCGCCTATCGCTTTTAAACAACAATTATACAACAGATACACACATATAAGAATATAAATTCTAGTAGGGATTCATGTACCTATAGCCGCATCTGGTAATGCCTCCTGATCCTGTCTACTAGCCAAAGCATATATGCGGTTCGAAGGACCGCTAGAACTGGGGGCTCCGCCGCGGCCTCTACCACGGCCTGCTGGTGCCGGCATACCCTGCCCCGTAGGGCGCATAGCTACTGAAGAAGACGAACCAGCACCCGATCCGATAGGCTGGGCTGTACCACCCGAACCATCCCCGTACGGCTGACACCTCATAATATGGCCTTGACGGCCACAAGAAAACAAGCACCAAAGGGTGTAACGGCATTCCCCCGGGTGGCGCCTGCCACACTGAGGGTACTGAGGCATAGATGGCCTCGTCTTGCTCAAACCCCTACTCGATTGCGAGCCCGAAGCCCTAGAACTCTGACCGGCTCCCGAATGCCCTGCGCTATCAAATCTCCGGCCCGGGAACCGTGGCGGTGTACTCCGGGCGGCCGAGAGGGATATCTACCTACTATACGCGTGTTATATCCCGCATTTTTTGTACAATCTGATAATTCAAGGAAATTGCGAAGATGACAAGCAAGGCCTTACTCTTATTTTGTTAGCGTATGAGTTGCTTATGAAGAATTTGAAGTGGGAATATTAAGAGAGGCTAGGGGCAAAAAGTAACTCCGCAATATGACTCGTGGAAATATTTTTGAGGCAAAAAAGCGAAGTGGTAAATTTGAAGGTTGGAAAATAAATTTTATGAGATGTAGAATACAAAAAAATAAAATAAAAAATGGCTTGATCATTGGGCCATGTTTATCCATAACATGGTGGGCTTAAGCCCACATGTGAGTTAATGAAGCAGTTAAAAGATGACTAAGTCATCTTATTTCATCAAGCTCTCTAGAAATTTCAAGAAGAGAAAGAACAAGAAAAGAAGAGAAACATTAAAGGGGCCCTGGCCATAGTAACATCAACAACAACCTTGGGAATTTTTCATCAAAAAATTTATCTCTTCTAGCCAAACAATTCATTGAAGGGTCCTAAGCAAAGTAGAGGGTTCTTGAAGCAAGAAAAACATATCTCATGTTGTGAATTCTAGTCAAGTGAAGGTTAGGAGGAAAAAGGTAAGAATTCATTCCCTTTTATATGTTATGGATGTTGTGCATGTTGTAGAGTGTAATGAATGGAATTCACGAAGAACATGAATATAGAGGTGGTGGCCGTGGTGGTGTATATTGTATGTATAGCCGTGTATATGTGTTGAATTATGAAGGAATGGTGAGAAAGTTTTATTTAGTATGTTGGTTGTTGTGTTGTGAATTTTATGTTGCAAATAAAAGCCTAATGAGCTTAGTGGAGTGTTAGTAGTTGGAGGCTTGTCTTGGAAGATTATGTAATTAAATATGATGTTCATGCATGCATGAAATATAATGTTGTTAGTAGGTTGTTAATGTTAAATTATTAGGTCGTTATTGTTTTATTGGGAGCTTGGAAGGTTTTGAAGAAAGTAGTATATTGATTGAGTTGTTATAATGTATCTTGGATTGAATATGGAAATTGTTAGTATGGTTGTTGACATTGTGTGTTGATAGTTCGGCCAAGTTGAATTTCGATTGTTGTTGATTAAAAATTGGCTAAGTGGAATTTCGGATGATGATGACATAATAGACACTTAAATTTCGGCGACAAATGATTACTTTAAATTTCAACTTCTAGATGCTCTAATTAACATTTGCAAATGTGACCAAATTGTAGATTTTGGCGAATTTGGAACTTGAGTTTGGAGAGACGTAAAAGGCGGAAAAGGTATGTAAGGCTTCTCACCTTCCTTCTTTGGCATGTCTTAGACGTACTAGGTTTGGATACGGCTCGGGACGATCCTATTCCTAGAAATTTAAGATTGAATTTGACCCTTTTTCATTCAATAGAATTGAATTAAATGTTCTATGAATAGTTGGAAAAATTGCATAAACGTTTAGAACTTGCACAAATAGGATTCGACTACTTTAAAATTTACATAAGTAATGTCATGAAATGTATTATACGTAAATTGTGTACGCCGCCTCATTAGACCGAGGTGGGCCCATCGGTCCCCGATTTTCTTCATTGCTCCATTTACCAAACGATGAGTGTCAGTAACCATTCTAAATGGAAATATTTCGTGATGACAATAACGAAGATAATAAAGAAGAGATATGTTTAAGACGAGTATGATAAGAATGATTCCATGACTAAGAGTTTCGAGTTAGAATTCAATATGAGTATGAAAGTGTCCAAAGAAGTTTTGATTTCAATTTTATTTTATTATGACTCTCTATTTCCTAAAGATTCTAAAGTGTATGAATAAATGTTGTATAAGGCTTTATGATCTTATTCCATGCTTCTTCTTAATGCCATTCTTCCTTGATAGTCTCGCCTTATAAGATTGGTTCCTTCATGCGAGGCAGTGATCCCGATTATTCTCCATAACGTAATCGGAGGTTATCGACCTTATGTCACTCCCGATAAGTTGTAGCTTTCACTGGCTCTCATGCATGCTTTATATTTACATATGATTTACGTTACGACACCGCAGGCGTCCGACGAGCCGGCCGGGCAGTACACACACACCGCAGCTGCGATTACACCCCGACGTGGGCTCATTACACCGTACCTACATGGTCGGGCGTATTTGCGATATTTACGCATTTTTTTTTGAAAGTTAGCATGCATGGTATCTCGCCTCTATGGGGCACCAGGATGACAGATTACTCCTTATTCCATGATCTACTTAGAAATGTTCACCGTACCTATATGGTCACAAAGAATCCCACCGTACCTAAATGCCCGGCAGTTACCCACCGCACCTATATGGGCGAAGTAGTTGATACACCGTACCTCCACGACGTGGCGCTTATACTTAAAGATTTATATAATACTGCACGGTAAAAGTTTACTTACATAATATCCCCCGCAGTAGTCAAATAGAGATACGTGTTATATGTTATGTCATTTTCCTATGTTGTGTTTTATGTCCTCTGTTTAATCCCCGTGGATATTACTTATGCCTCACATACTCGTACATTACTCGCATCGACGTCCCTTCTGCGGACGCCGCGTTTCATGCCGCGCAGATAAGGAAAGGATTGACGGATTCTGATCCCTAGGAGCTCTCCCACAGGCAAGATAGACGTGCTCTGGCTTGAAAACCCGAGCCTCGTTGTCTTGGTACTACTTTGTGCACACAACAAGCACGCAACACCAGCTCACTTTCGATATTATGTATTTTGCTTTGAGGCTCGTGCATACATGTACAGCCAGATGTTTTGCAGTGTTTTGTTTGTCCCCGTCGATGATATTAAATTAGTAAAGTTTATTAGTACATGTTCATAATAATGTCGTGAATGATAATGCTACAAAGAAACGACTTATGGTAATTCACGTGGCCCACTTAGTAGTAAAGAGTACTTAGACACGAGGCGGGGTGTTTCTGCACAAGTATTTCGGTACCCGTCGCGCCCCTAGTTGGGTCGTGACACCGGCGGGGCGAGGCTGCTCCCCCGTCTCTAGACTCCCCAAAATACCCACCGACCTAGCCCTTTCTGGCCGGCCCCGTCGTAATCTCTATCAGGGCCGGGCGCCCTCTCGTGTCGCTCCTCCATGCCCCGGGCATACCCCCGTACCCGTGCAATATCCACCCCCGGCCGGGAAGCCATTGCCATACACCGTCAATCAAATAACTATCCACCCCCATCACATACCGTACCCCTATCCGCCATACACGCAATATGAGACGCCAGAGCCCAGGCCAGAGAATCAAACTCAAGGCTATATTCCCCTATGCCCTCGCCGCCCCCGCCTCCATGTGTTCCGGCGAACCCCGACTCGTCTCGGCCTCTCGGGGGCAGAAAATGGCCAAGAAAGGCTCTGCCACGAAGCAGAGGGGCACCCTTACTGAGTCCCCCAAAACTCGCCCCCCGGGTGCCAGCAACCACGACGCCAACTCAGACCCGCCCCCCGCCCGAAAGCCGCCCACGCCGCATCCGTCATAACCCAGGCCCTCCCGGCTTTTGGGCCCGGAATCCCCCGGAAAGGGGAAGGAAAACGAGCCCCCACCCCCGGTTCCGCACCCCGCATCCCCACCCGTGCCCCCCCCAACCCCCCCCGCCCAAACC
>NW_026724864.1:0-4973 GCF_029784015.1 Lycium ferocissimum
GGAATAAAACCTAAAAGAATTTCACAAGTTCAAAATTTCCCGCCGCCTTTCTAATGTTAAAAAGGGCTATTTATATGCTAGGGAAAAAATGAGATAAGTTGGCCCAATCCCGATCTAAATAGGACAACCGACGCGCTTGGCGTGGCCGTGCGTCGCATGGCCAACGCATGACCCGTTTATGTTCTTCCCGCGGGGCGCATGACCAACGAGGTCCGTCCGAGATTCAGAAGGTGTCTCGTGCGCTGGCGGCGCAGGCCGCCGACGAGACCCTTCCGGGTCGATTTTTCCTTCAAGTGCCGGAACTTCCTTCGCAACGTTCAATCGATATACACAACTTCGGACCCTAAACCGCTCGAATACCCTTCTTTGGCCCTTTGTTATACCCGTTCATATAAACATCCCGATAAGCTCATATTCAACAATTTGCATTAAAAACTCAAATGAAAGTGCTAAGAAGTAAAGTGTAAATAACACTAAATCAAGATATTTGTGCCAAATATCGTGCCCGGTGAAAGACTATCCTTCTTCCATATTGGGCCTACCTTTTTCGATTCTTTCTGGGTATTAACCTTTTAGAAAGCACCGCTCCGATACCAAGTAGAGGCTAGCATCCACCAAACAATGTACGGAGGCCCCTGGTTGAGTATCGCTCTTATGCGGAAGAAAGTAAGACACCGTTTTACCAGGGAAAAACTCCTTGCCAGGGATTAAAAACCATAACCTACCCTAGTAGGATTTCAACTCCACTACTCGAGAAACTTCGAACAACCTATCGAAGCAAAACCCAACTCCCATAATCCCTCAACCCTTACACTAGTAGCAACCTAGGAACAAACTCCCGTAGTCCCTCAACCTTTGCAATACACTAATTGCAAACACCTCTACTTGACTAACTCTAGCCAAGGAAACTAAGTTGACTACCTCTGCCAAACCCAACTAATACACCTTGACTAAGCACAGGTACCACTTAATGATTGAAAGGGTAAACCGCCTAACAACCGGGTTCTTATAAGAGAATAGTAGGTTTACAAGTTAAAACACATAAACAAAGCCTAAATCAAAAAAGAGAATAAAGCATCTTCTGTTGGAAACATCCTTCGCTTTTTGGGTTAGCTTTGTTGAACACTTGGAGAGTCTTATGATTGTCAGACTTTCCGGTGATTTTTAGGTTTTCCAAGTGATACACAACATGTTAATATATAGGGGAAGCAGTGGGAAGGTTAAGAACCACTCATTCAATATGACCTAAAGATGGCCACTTAACCGCTTCGGTGTAGTGAGTAGTTTGATTTTACAATGTTCTCTTTGTTATCGTGCAAAGTGAAAGAGCGATCCGGGCCCAAATCTCTATCCGATTCGAACCGCCTTGACAATCATCAAAACAAAAAGCACTTGGACGTATCAATAGTATATAAAGCATGACAAACAATCTAAAAAGAGAACATTAACTACCACAAAATACGATAATCAAAAATGTTAGAGACAACCGAAATAAAAAATCGAAGGACAAAGAACTACAAGGATAATACTATAGTATTAGTATTAGGATAAGTCGACAACGCTCAACTACCTACTAACCTTCTACCCTAACCCCGTGACTTCCATAACCTCCTATCCAAGGTCATGCCTTTGGGAGTCAAACCGTGCCATATCCTGTCTACTCACCTCTCCCCACTTCTTGCCTATCTCTATCTCTCCCGAAATCATTCATAGCCAACCTCTCACACTAGGGGATCAATACATTCTCTCTTCAATGCCCAAGTAATAATGTACGGAAGTAACTCGTATTTGTTCATAATTACAAGGAGCAATGATTTTTATCGGAATGTTTAATGTAAATACAAACTTAATGGTAAGGATTATGCAGAACCTATAAGGACAGAGACGAAACTTCAATTCATTCTTTCTTCATAACTGCATAGAATATTGGACTTGTAAATATGAAATAAATTGAGGATCAAGATCAGTTCTTGCAAACTATGTTTTGACTAGACATTTGCAGCGTTTTGAGATTCAGTAGAAGATTTTCTTTTAAAATGTACCACTAAAAGCATTTAAACGCCATTATTGAACTACTAGCTTGAAATGACCCAGAATTGTCAGTTTGTAACGTAATTAATTAAGGTTGAATAGAATTCACTGTGATCACACAGAAAGGTATCTTTTTATAAATTGTTTATTTTAGATAAGTCGTGTCTTGCTCAGGTTGTGCCTTCAAACAATGAAATGCAAACCATTTTTCCTTTTTTTGTTGGTTGTGAGAAGGAAAAAGACTAAATAGATGTTGGTTGTCTTTTTTTTTTTTTTTAACTGAACTGCCACCTTTGATCATTGATGGGAAAAAGTTACAGATTTGAGTTTGACATCCAAAGCCTTTTACATGATCACGGAGTTGAGATTGGTTCTCTTTTAGTTGCAAAACTACAAGTAGAATAGCGCGCCGGAAGCCATGTAGGATCTTGACTGTTTATATTCTCTTGATTATCACCTTCTATCTTTCAAATTTATACTAATAAAATCCAATATACAGCATAGATCTTAGTCAACCATGAAACAATAGCGTAAAAGAAGGTTACTCCCATTCTTCCAACAGTATTAGAGGAGATAAAGTCCTTGATTTCCCCCGGTGTTCAATCATTTTTTTTTTTTTTTTGGTCCAACAATACCCCTTGTATATAGATGGGTGCCAAGGAAGTCTTCTTTCCGCATAAAAATTTGTAGTCCGGGTGACTAATCACATAAGTAGCCCCTAGTTAGTAGCTTCCTTTTGAAATATATGTTCTAACAGTCCTCTTCTACTGTGAAATCCATGAATATATGCTTGTTAACTATAATGACCGAATTTCACCGTGAAGAATCTCTTGGATTGAAGGTTTTCCATGTGAGAACTTCCCCGCCAATATAATTTTATTGTCCTTAGCAAGCTCTTCCTCCTCTGGTGGGGGTGAAGAAAACAACAGGTTTTCTTTGTAAATCTCTGGGGGCAAATTTAGCCCAGTCTTCGGTTACCCTCTCGTCCCAATTTACGCGACACTTTTCGTTTTTCAAGATTTAATCGCATTAACTTTGAACAACATTTAAAATGTATTTTTTTCACCAAATTGATATGAGAAAAGTGGCAACTTTTAGTACTTTTCAAGTAGTTTTCAAATATATAAATTTTAATCTTAAAATATTGAGTTAATCTAATCCAATTTAGCTTCAAAGTTTACTCAAATTGACTCTCAATAGCAAAAAATACCTATAATTTGGGACAGAGGGAGCACCATTTTTGTACTTTGATCAGCTATATGGAGTTTGCATAAGATTGTGTCTGGCCTCCATTATTTTTGGCTCTATTAGGAGGATCACAAGGATGCTCTCTCATGGAAATTATCGGGACAGTAGAGAAACGCGAGCGGCACGTTCTATTTTATAACATTCAAAATTGTTAACCTTTGTCTATTATTGAAGTTCCAATCAGCGTCTTCACATGTTATAATGTGCTTAATCTACTCACCAAATGGCAATGCGGGTTTCTAGACAATCAAATAAAGGATCTTATACATGGTAAGGGTTATACATATCCATTTGACTAATATATTAGCTTTTTCTTTCAGCATGAAATCAATATTTGAAAGATACAATGAAGAAAAGGAACACCATCAATTGTTGACTCCTCATCGGAAGCCAAGGTTATCTTCTACTCATGTTACTCTTTACAGATCTAGCTACGACTTGACTAGGAAGGGTCCAGACAGAGAGTTAGCTTTATATACTCAAACTTGTGTTCTGTCCATAGATGTGGCATTGCCCCAAACCCCTCTTAAAATAAGACTATCGACAGAAATATATTGAAGGGTTGATAATATAACTGAATCAGAATGTCATTTTCAGTAATCATGTTACAATGTTAATTATAGCTTAATTGTTTAGTAAGTTAACAATAGCTGTTGCGGTGCAGCACCTTCTTTTCCCTCTTTATGTATGTGTAAACAACATTTCATGAAAACAGAATTGCAGAACTAGAAAAAGCATGTGTATCTTGAGAAAGATAAATACAATCAAACCCAGGTAGACTTAAGTGAACTCCTAATCAATTTAACTTTTTTTTTTTTTTTTGAATAAACTGTAAATATTATTACCACAAATAGGGAAAGGGGGCTGGGGCAATATGCTCAATGAAACATGTACATTTCCTTGTCTGTTTGGAGCCCCAAGACATTGAAACTCTTCTTTTAACGTTGCACTGTATTTGACTATACGACTTATGTACAATATGTTATCTAAATTTCTCCCAGTTTCTAGTTTAGAGATGAAGCATTTCACTGCTCCATAGATATTCAATTACTATTTTCTTTTTGAATCTGTTGCAGTGCCTTTGTTTGATCCACTGCAAGGTGTTCAAGGTCTCAATTTAATTAACAAAAAAGTTTGTAAGACCTAATTAAAGAGATTTTTATGCTCTATATCACTTGGCTCAAGCTTATAATTATAATGAGCCCATATTTTCAGGTTTTACCCAATTTAGTCCGTGTTGTATATAATTTGAAATACCTAGGAAAAGACAATATTCCTTCATTTGTGATTATGATTTTATTTTTTGGGTGATTTACAAATTGATTGAGAGTGATATTCATGTTTATCATCACAAATTAAAAATTGTTGGGTGAATATATGGAAAATTAAAAACTCCATTGAAGGGGTCTTGTAAAAGCTTGAAAACTCATATGTGGGTTTTGTGATTTGTTGAAATTTTGACTAAATGATTATTGGATTTCGTGGGATATAATTTTGAGTTTGTGGTTAAAATTTGAAGCTATTCAATGAAGATTCACCCCTTCGATGAGTTTCTTGTTGAAGTTCGAAGAGACGAAACCCGCTTTTATAAAACAGATAATACGTAAATTTGTATGTAAATATAAATGTATGTATAAACACCTCTTATACACCAAGATAACTTTTATACAAGGTTTATACATTATTACATTGTT
>NW_026724865.1:0-12827 GCF_029784015.1 Lycium ferocissimum
ATTAGATTTTACCTTTTTTTACTCCTCAATTTGTCCAAAGTTGGCCAAGGATGCACGAACAATCAACGCTTGAAGCAACTGACTCCACGTTACTACGCACCCTCCGATTAGTAGGTTTGCTTAGAAGAAATAATTTTGGGATGGCTTAATCTTGGTCTTGATTTTCCCAAGTTGGCCGAATGGTTGAAGTTTTTCCTTCTCCGTGGTTCTTGATTTTTCTAAGGATGAAGATGATAGAATAAGATGACTTTGTCATCTTTTAATTTCACTTAATAGCCAACCATGTGGCCATGGCCCACTCGAAGTGGCCGGCCACATCTGGCCTTTTACTCCCCTCCGTTTTCAATAATTGTCAACTTCCACAAATTCCATCTTTGGTCCCGAATTTTCTTAAATGTTTCCATACCAATAACGTCATACACACTTAGGTCACACGACAAAATCGAAGGTCACACGACAAAATCGAAGGTCACACGTCTCGACTTCGCACCCCGGAATGGTCTTAACCCTAACTTTTCATAGTTAACCCGAATCGTCTCGTCGTTCAAAATACGGGATGTAACAATAACAACAGCCCAATTGTATCACATAAAACGGTCATTAGTTCCACCAGCCTACCATGACCCGGCTGTAACCTCGACATAACATGCAAAATTCCATAATTTCATTCCTTTCCATACACTCTCTGACATTCTAACCATCCTTAATAAATGTACAAGAATTTAGAGCATTGCTTAAATATAATCTCATCACACACGGCTCCCCTTCAACTTCAACAACAACAATCCAATACCAACATGCAAAATTTTATACATTGATTCATCATAAAACACATGAAAATGATCCAACTCTTACCTTGGATACTTGACCAACTTGTCCTTAACTTGTACCTTGACTTCTAACACTTGTTTTTGCTATCTGAAATGGATGCCCCACGTTATAATACACCTTCCTAAAATTTGAATTGCTTGAGAAACTTAGCTTTTTTTCAATTGGAGCGACCCGTTTCGAGCGGCTATGGCGAGACTCTCTCATCTGCTTAATTTCTTTTGGCTTGTAAAGATGAAATGACTTAGTAGTTGAAGTGTGAATCAGCCCTTTAGTATATATATGCGGTTCATGGGTTGGACATGTGTCGCGCAAGTTCTTAGCCAATAAGAGTTGGCCAAATCACAAGTGGGACCCACACGGCCACTTAGGCTCACTAATGAAGTAATTAAGTTCTTAATCTCTCTTAGTCATCCAATCTTGATCAATTAATCCTTATTCTCCAATAATGTTCTTATACCAAACTAAATTCATAGGCAACTTGTGCATAGAAACGAAATTGGAAGACGAAAACCCTTACCGGGAACCCTAAAATAGCTTTGTCTTTAACTTGTCGCACTTAGCTTTACAATGTCCCAATGTAAGGATACGGGACATAACATGCACGAATACGTACCCGGCCCGGGACTCGGTGAAAGACATATTGAGCTTGGCACGAGCAGAGTAGTGAGAATCCATATGCACATAAAACATCATAGACTCGATGAAGTAGGTAGTCGACGTTCGAAAGTCAAAGCGGACATCATGTTAAGTTCTTTCAAAAACAAGTCGTTAGGACTATTCAAACGTAAACCTTGGGGCCCACGGATATGCATTAAACCAATCCGGCCCGTACATGAAAGTTAAAGTCATTACATGTCATAGGATCATTTGTGAGCGTATTAAAGCAATCCGGTTTTGTTTACGAAAGTTACGGACGTTTTTAGACATAGGATCTTTAGGAACAAAATTCTTTATACCATGTTTGAATTCCAAGCATACATAAGACTTAAGGACCATATGAAGTATGTTACAATATGAAGCAAATAACAATCATATACATACTCGGAACGTAAGAGCGGAGTTACCCCAAGCACAAATCATGTCATACCTTAATTGCGTCTAAGACATGCCAAAGAAGGAAAGAGTAAGCCTTACATACCTTAGTCGCTTCCTAAGCTAATCCAACCTTAAGTCTCGACTTCTCATAATCTACAATAACGTCATTAGGTATCGATCATTAGCCATAAGCACTTAGGCATTCAATACCAAATTAACACTTTATCTAGAAATTTTTATTTTCCCTATAAATTGGACATCCCGAGAATTTAACTCGGCCAAATCATTATCAAAAATACCAACAAACATAATAACAATATCAATATTCAATCCCAAATGCATTCTAACATTAATAATTCCTTTCTACACAATTCGGCAACATTTCATTTATATTCAAATAACTAGATACGATCAATTCAATACCAATGCTCATATATTCGATTACTAATCCGCAACCATTCACACATGATTCAAGAACATTCCAAGCAATCCATACAATATTCAAAACGACCCAACCAATAGGCCACTCCACCCGAAAGTTTCCAATGCCATAAGAATAACAACAGTAAGTTTCTTTCTTTCAATTTCATCAAATACATCAACAACCACATTTTACGACATCATTCATGAAACCATATTATCAATATAATCCATTTTCACACATCACAAAACCATATTATCATTATGCTAACTTCTACATTAGCTTACAAATGATCGACCTCAACTTGTATCATCCAACACCTTCATTTTCATACATAATCCATAAACAACAACTTAAATTACACTAAATAAAATTTGTTCATTCCTTGCCAACACATAACCTATTTTGCCACCAACCAATGCAACTTCCATGATTTTCATCCATTTTCACACATCACAACAACACCCAAACAAGTTATATACAATTAATTCACTACTCCTATTGTTATATCCCGCATTTTTGTGCATTTGAATAATTCAAGATAATCACGGGAAGACGACAAGCAAGGCTCTATTTTTATTTTGTTAAGCATATGAATGGCTTATGAAGCATTTGGAAGCGGAATTATTAAGAAAGGTCAAGGGCATAAAAGGAAAATTCGCACTACGCTACATAGAAATACAAAAGGAAGGCGAAGGGTAAACTTGGAATTTGGAAAATATTTTTATGAGTTACAATTTATCATGGAAGAAAAATATTTGGGCTTGGATTTTTTAAAACAAGAGAAGGCCCAATTGGCCATGACTTGGGCTAAGCCCATGGGAGAATTAATTTGTGGAATAAAAGATGACTAAGTCATCTTAATCCACAAAATTCTCTAGAAATTTCAGAGAGAGAAGAACAAAAAAAGAAGAGAGAAGAAAAACCAAGAAGGCCTTTCGGCCAAGTGCAAAAATTGCCAAGAAAATTGACAAAAATTTCCTTAAAAATCATTTCATACCAATTCAAGGGTCCTTAGCAAGGTGGGGTGGTTTTGGAGCAAGAAGAACATCTATTTCTATAAGTTGGAATTCTACTCAAGTGAAGAATTGAAGGAAAAGGTAAGGTTTGACTCTTCTTGCATGTTATGGATGATTTTTGCATGTGTAGTGTGTAAGAAAATGGATGAAATTCATGGAAGAGGAAAGAAATTATGGTGAGGCCGTGTGTGTCTAGGTGTGTGTTGAATTATGTCTTATGCATTCTATCTAGTATTTGGTTGTTATTGTTTTGGAAGCCATGTTGATAATGGAAATTGAATGATTTTTGGAGAGGTTGTAGTTGTGTATGTATATGGTGTGGCCGTGAGTTGTGTGTATATGCGTGGCCGTGTATGTGTTGAATGATGAAAGAAGATGAGTCAATTTTATTTAGTGTTTTGGTTGTTGTTGTGTTGTGGATACTATGTTGCCAATGAATTCATAATAATCTTGTGAAGTTGTAGAAGTTGGAGATTTGTGATTGAAGTATTTAAATGGAATATGATGTTTTTGCATGCATGTAAGATAATGAGACTAGTATGATATTGTTGGCATATGAATTATTAGGTCGTTGTTGTTTTCATTGGAGTTGGAAGGTTTTGAAGGAAGTAGAATATTGATTAAGTTGTTAGAATGTATTTTGGATTGAAATTGGAAATCGTTAATATGGTTGCGCTATTATGATTGCTAGTTTGGCCGGGTTGAATTCCCGGATTGTTGTTGATGAGAATTGGCTAAGATGATTCTTGGGGAATGATGTATTTACAGAGGAAGTCTTTTGCCGGAATTTTGGTAGCCAAGTGTTGTTTTAAGAATTCAAGTCTAAAGGTACTAATCATGTTTGGTAAACATGACCAATTTGTAGATTTTGGCGAAGTTGGAGCTTGAATTTGGAGTGCCATAAGGAGCGAAACGAGGTATGTAAGGCTTCACCCTTCTTTCTATGGCATGTCTTAGACGTACTAAGTCGACTACGTGTCCCGAGGACCATTCCTTTTCTCGGAATCTAAGATTGAAAATAGTTACTATTCATTCGGTAGAATTGAATTAGAACTTGCATAAAATGTTGGAAAAACTTCTTGGACATCGAACTTACACAAATAGGACTCGATCACCCTAAGACCCTCCCAAGTGACGCCATGAATTGTAATATACGTAAATTTGATATGCCGCCTCATTTGACCCGAGGTGGGCCCACTATTCCCGAATTCTTCCCTATTGTCCCCTTTGACTTATTTTCATTTAATAACTAAGGAAAGTTTTTGGTTATTATTTTAACTACTAAATCATAGTTGTTTTAACTAATCCCTTGATTTCAAAACATGATTTTCCTTCCTAAAAGTTTACAAATGTTTTCCAAAATACTCGTTTTCTCCAAAAACTAAGTTTTACATTATTGCAAGCCTTAATGACTAAGACGACGACTATGACTCTATGAGGGAAAAAAATGATGATTCTATGATTAAAGGTTCCAAGTCTATGATTCTAGTGCCGAGATGAGAACGTTAAGCTATTCTTGAATCCTCGGCTCTACTCATGAATAGTGTTTTCCTTTAAAGATTCTAAGTACACAAACGATGCCCTATGATCCTATGTTATACTTTCTCATGAAATTGCTCTCCACTAATAGTCTCGCCTTATATTAATCATCCCTTCAAGGTGAGATAAGCGCCCTTAATTACTCTATAATATAATCGGAGGTTCCCGACCTTACGTCACTCCGATGGATACACGATTTTCTTGGGCTCCCCGCATGCTATGATATATATATATATATGTATAAAAAAATGTATTTGGGGAAAAGCGGGAAAAAGGCGGCGCTATGAGCGCCGGGTTACTCACGGTGCATGTATCCGTACTTGACTTGATATCATCCGGACGCGGGATGCCGGACGCGGGAATTATACTATGTGGGCGAGCCGACATCGTTCGGTGCTATGATTCTATGCTATGCTATGATACTATGATATACTATGCTATGCTATGATACTATGATATACTATGCTATGCTATGATACTATGATATACTATGCTATGCTATGATACATTATGATACGATATAAATTCTACTTGCTATGCCTATGAAAAGAAATGTTTTGTTTTCAAAAAGGAAAAAAGCATGCATGATATCCGGCTTTGAAAAGGTGTTCCTATGCACAAAAGTTACATTCTTATCTCGGTATATATCCATGACCCCTCGATGTTGTTATTTATAATCTATGCTCTTGTTTATGTTATTTTCTATGTCTTACATACTCGGTACACTATTCGTGCGACGCCCCTTCATGTGGGCGGCTGCGTTTCATGCCGCGCGAGGTCGACGGATAGCCGGAGTTGATCCCTAGGAGTTCTCTCGGCGGCATTTTGCGGCGCTCCGGTTGTTTCGGAGCCCGGTTCCTTGGTACTACTTTTGGTGTACATATTCGGGCCGCGTGCCTCGGCCCTTCCTATGTATATGTTTACTATGTTTAGAGGCTCGTAGACGGATGTGTAGCTGTTTTGTACTCCCGATTGTCCCCGTCATTTTGTATAGTATGATAGTAAAGCTTATTAGTCTATGTTCATATGGTGCTATTTATGTTATTGCTAGTTGAAAAAAAAAAAAAACGGCGTAGTTCATATGTGCAATAAGAGTCAGCGGGTTCGCTCGGCTCCGATTATGGGGTCGGGTGCCCGTCACACTTTAGTAGGATCGGGGTGTGACAAAGTGGTATCGTAGCGGGCGGTCTAGGGGTTTGTCTACGAGCCGTGTCCGAGAGTCCTGTTTATGGGTGTGTAGCGCGCCACACTTATAGACGGGGAGAGGCTGCTGTGGCATTTAGGAAATTTGACCTTCCTTGTATCCTAGATCGTGCGATAGAGCTATAATAAGAGATTTTCCTATTTCTAATCCTTTGTTACATTTTCGCCGACGCTTGTGAAGATGAGAGTAACGGCCGCCGAGAAGGGTAAGATAGCGCGAAGGCGGAGGCCGGTAAATGTTGAGAGGGTGAGTCCTATAACGAGGCCACCTCTCGTGCTATTCGCACTCCGCCGATGTTAGGGGAGCAAGAAGGAGCTCCCGTTCCGGTCCCGGCACCTCCGGTTCCCCCGCTCCGAGGCTTCAATTCGAGGCCGAGACCGTCCCACGTTAACTCAAATAGTAGCCACTCGAGGCTCACCAACAGGGCATGGAATTTGGTGATGGGGGTCGCAGAAAAAGGACTAGAAGGGAGTACGAAGGGGGACAGGTACAGGAGCATTTTGAGCATTCAGGACCGGATCGAGGTGCCAGAGTTTTGGGGTCCCGACATAGAGCCGACTTCAGCAGTACGGGGCTACCCCCACCGCGGTGCGCGCGATGTGACGAGCCACACTGGACGGTGTTTACGGATGCGGAGCTTGCTTTGTTTGCGGTCGGATTGGCCATGTGATGCGCGATTGCCGCGGAGGTATGATAGAGATCAAGCTCGCCCCGCGGGGGTCGAGGACAGGCTATGGAGTTTTGGGTCCCGGTATGGCGGTGAGTCTAGCCGGAGGAGACCACCGCACCACGATGCCTTCGGTGCGTAGATTACATGCGGGGCCGTGTCGCGCGGGTACGGATGTTTGCTATGCACGTGCTAGGCCGGGTCATTTTATGCGCGATCGCCCATCTCGACGTGGCGGTAAGTAGGGTTCGGCCACGAGTAGTAGGCGACCGAGGATCTGAGCTGTCCCCCGACGACGTACCGGGTATATCATTAGTATTTTTTCTATATAATATATATGTATCGACTAATTTAGGTTTTACAATGTTATATATATATATCGCGCCTTATATTACTGAGCGTATTGGGTTGGAAACTCGATAGAAGTCGGGTAGGTTGGGACGGATTAGACTAGCATAAAGGAGAGACGGACATGTTAGACCTAAATTGGACCAGGACAATTCAAGTTTCGATAAGGAGGACCTATTAACTTAAGGCCAGCGTTCAGAGCGAAGTTAATTGGCTTATGGTCTACAAGTCGCCTGGGTTGCCAAAAGAAATATGTTAAGCGACATATGAGGCGTCTATGAAGGAGACCTCCCCAAAGTGTCACAATACACTATAAGGCCAGTTTAACATTCGAGGACGAATGTTCTAAAGGGGGGGAGGATGTTATATCCCGCATTTTTGTGCATTTGAATAATTCAAGATAATCACGGGAGGACGACAAGCAAGGCCTATTTTTATTTTGTTAAGCATATGAATGGCTTATGAAGCATTTAGAAGCGGAATTATTAAGAAAGGTCAAGGGCATAAAAGGAAAATTCGCACTACGCTACATAGAAATACAAAGGAAGGCGAAGGGTAAACTTGGAATTTGGAAAATATTTTTATGAGTTACAATTTATCATGGAAGAAAAATATTTGGGCTTGGATTTTTTTTTAAAACAAGAGAAGGCCCAATTGGCCATGACTTGGGCTAAGCCCATGGGAGAATTAATTTGTGGAATAAAAGATGACTAAGTCATCTTAATCCACAAAATTCTCTAGAAATTTCAAGAGAGTGAAGAACAAAAAAAAAAAAAAAGAAGAGAGAGAAAAACCAAGAAGGCCTTTCGGCCAAGTGCAAGAATTGCCAAGAAAATTGACAAAAATTTCTTTAAAAATCATTTCATACCAATTCCAAGGGTCCCTAGCAAGGTGAGGTGGTTTTGGAGCAAGAAGGATATCTATTTCTATAAGTTGGAATTTCTACTCAAGTGGAGAATTGAAGGAAAAGGTAAGGTTTGACTCTTCTTGCATGTTATGGATGATTTTTGCATGTGTAGTGTGTAAGAAAATGGATGAAATTCATGGAAGAGGAAAGAAATTATGGTGAGGCCGTGTGTGTCTTTGTGTGTGTTGAATTATGTCTTAATTATTCTATCTAGTATTTGGTTGTTATTGTTTTGGAAGCCATGTTGATAATGGAAATTGAATGATTTTTGGAGAGGTTGTAGTTGTGTATGTATATGGTGTGGCCGTGAGTTGCATAGTATATGCATGGCCGTGTATGTGTTGAATGATGAAAGAAGATGAGTCAATTTTATTTAGTGTTTTGGTTGTTGTTGTGTTGTGGATACTATGTTGCCAATGAATTCATAATAATCTTGTGAAGTTGTAGAAGTTGGAGATTTGTGATTGAAGTATTTAAATTGAATATAATGTTCTTGAATGTATGGAAGATAATGAGACTTGTATGATATTGTTGGTATATGAATTATTAGGATTGTTATTGTTTTCATTGGAGTTGGAAAGTCTTGATGGAAGTAGTATATTGATTAAGTTGTTAGAATGTATTTTGGATTGAAATTGGAAATTGTTAATATGGTTGTGATATTATGATTGATAGTTTGGCCGGGTTGAATTCCCGGATTGTTGTTGATGAGAATTGGCTAAGATGATTCTTGGGGAATGATGTATTTACAAAGGAAGTGCTGCCGAAATTTTGGTAGCCAAGTGTTGTTTTAAGAATTCAATTCTAAAGGCACTAATCATGTTTGGTAAACATGACCAATTTGTAGATTTTGGCGAAGTTGGAGCTTGAATTTGGAGTGCCATAAGGAGCGAAACGAGGTATGTAAGGCTTCACCCTTCTTTCTATGGCATGTCTTAGACGTACTAAGTCGACTACGTGTCCCGAGGACCATTCCTTTTCTCGGAATCTAAGATTGAAAATAGTTACTATTCATTCGGTAGAATTGAATTAGAACTTGCATAAAATGTTGGAAAAACTTCTTGGACATCCGAACTTACACAAATAGGACTCGATCACCCTAAGACCCTCCCAAGTGACGCCATGAATTGTAATATACGTAAATTTGATATGCCGCCTCATTTGACCCGAGGTGGGCCCACTATTCCCGAATTCTTCCCTATTGTCCCTTTGACTTATTTTCATTTAATAACTAAGGAAAGTTTTTGGTTATTATTTTAACTACTAAATCATAGTTGTTTTAACTAATCCCTTGATTTCAAAACATGATTTTCCTTCCTAAAAGTTTACAAATGTTTTCCTAAATACTCGTTTTCTCCAAAAACTAAGTTTTACATTATTGCAAGCCTTAATGACTAAGACGACGACTATGACTCTATGATGAAAAAAGATGATTCTATGATTAAAGGTTCCAAGTCTATGATTCCAGTGCCGAGGTGAGAACGTTAAGCTATTCCTTGAACCCTCGGCTCTACTCATGAATAGTGTTTTCCTTTAAAGATTCTAAGTACACAAACGATGCCCTATGATCCTATGTTATACTTTCTCATGAAATTGCTCTCCACTAATAGTCTCGCCTTATATTAATCATCCCTTCAAGGTGAGATAAGCGCCCTTAATTACTCTATAATATAATCGGAGGTTCCCGACCTTATGTCACTCCGATGGATACACGATTTTCTTGGGCTCCCCTGCATGCTATGATATATATATATATATGTATAAAAATGTATTTGGGGAAAAGGCGAGAGAGAGAAAAGGCGGAGCGCTATGAGCGCCGGGTTACTCACGGTGCATGTATCCGTACTTGACTTGATATCATCCCGGACGCGGGATGCCGGACGCGGGAATTATACTATGTGGGCGAGCCGATATATTCGGTGCTATGATTTACTATGCTATGCTATGATACTATGATATACTATGCTATGCTATGATACTATGATACTATGCTATGCTATGCTATGATACATTATGATACGATATAAATTCTATTTCTATGTCTATGAAAAGAAATGTTTTGTTTTCAAAAAAAAAACGAGCATGCATGATATCCGGCCCGAAAAGGTGTTCCTATGCACAAAGTTACATTCTTATCTCGCATATATATCCATGACCCCTCGATGTTGTTATTTACAATCTATGCTCTTGTTTATGTTATTTTCTATGTCTTACATACTCGGTACACTATTCGTACCGACGCCCCTTCATGTGGGCGCCGCGTTTCATGCCGCGCAGTCGGCCAGATAGCCGGAGTTGATCCCAGGGAGTTCTCCTTCGAAGCATTTTGCGGCGCTCCGGTTGTTTCGGAGCCCGGTTCCTTGGTACTACTTTTGGTGTACATATTCGGGCCGGCGTAGTACTCCCGCCCTTCCTATGTATATTGTTTACTATGTTTAGAGGCTCGTAGACGGATATGTACGGTAGCTACTTGTACTTCGATTGTCCCCGTATTTGTATAGTATGATCGTAAAGCTTATTAGCCTATGTCCATGATGGTGCTATTTATGTTATTGCTAGTTAAAAAAAAAAAAAAAAAGAGTCGGCGGGTTCGCTCGGCGTAGTTCATAGGATCGGGGTGTGTGCACACTACACACGGCCTAGACACAACACACACGGCGTGACTTGACTTAACATATTTCATGAGTTTTCATTCATTTCTTCACATCACAACATGCACAAACACCTATTAAACATGTAAAGATGATTAAATCTTACCTTCCAAATAACTTCTTCCTCGGCTAGAATTAGCAAATCGCGACAACAAGCGGTTTTCTTGTTCAACAACTACTCACGTCACGAGGACCTTCCAATTGATATGAAAGTAGAAGAAACAAATTTTCTTGGAAAATTTTCATCGGGCCCCTTCTTAACCGTTTCTCCTTCTTTTTCTCTTCCAAATTTCTTGAAATTTCTAGGAGGTCAATTGATGAAGATGACTAAGTTGTAATCTTATATGTTCATTTATAATTAATACATGTAACCTTGGCCCACATGCTCTTTATCTCAAACCACATGGCCATTTTTTCATGAAATAAAAACTTCCAAAACTTCACTTTTGGCTCTTTAAATTTCTTGAAATTTCTAGGAGGTCAATTGATGAAGATGACTAAGTTGTAATCTTATATGTTCATTTATAATTTTTGGTCCCATATTTCATGAAATATTAGTTGCCATAACTTCAGCCCAATTTTCATGAAATATCTACTTCCATAATTATTTTGGTCCCATATTAGTTGCCATAATTCCACTTTTAACTAAATCGTAAGTAGCTTATGCCTTAACACAAAGTCGGAAAAATACCACTTGTCTTGAACTTGTCCATGGCCCGGCTTAAAACATTCCGACGTCACAAAATCACAGTATAACATGGGTAGGGGATGAGGCTCCCCTCGTACTCCTCGGGAATAGGAAGCTTGAATGAGAGGACGAGAGGTTGAGCCGTATTCGGGACTCACCCTGACCCCGACACTTGCTGTCTTGCCCTTTTGAGGTACATCGTCATAGCCTTTATCTTCACGGGCATTTTTTGAAATACACAATACACGGTTAAGGAAAAGAGAAATCCTTATATTAAACACATCGCACGATTTTATGAAGAAAGAAGGTGTTCGTTTCCTAAAAATTTTGCAGTCTCTTGTTTATAAGTATGGCATCTACACCTAACCAAGACTCTGCGGACACGGCTCGTAGACACACCTAGGACGGAGGCCTGCCCCATTACCACTTTTGTCACGGCCAGCCGGAGGGCATGTGGGAGTAGCAGAATTGCTAGCCCACCCAGGAGCACCTCTTGCTCCGTACATTCACGTTTACGTCTAGGTGAGCCGCTTATGGCTAAGTCATACTTTTTATCCATCATTCATACTAATGTCATTGGGAAACAATACATCTATGTCATCAAAATAAGCGTACCCCGTATCAGTACGTAAACCGACGGGTTAACAAAATGATATCGAAAATATAAGCGAAACCAAGACCCAAATACATCTAACCATATACACGTGTCTACGAGCCTCTAAGGAGAGTATGCATATCATATAGGCGAACGGGACCTCTTGAGCCCATAAGTATGTACACAAAAGAATAGATACCAAAGGCTACAGCAGCTCGAATGAAATGGAGCTCATTTTATGTATCACGAGTTATAATGCTATGGATCAAGCTTGTCTCCCTGGCCACTGCGGGGCATGACGCGGCGTCCACAAACAAAAGGACATTAGTACGAAGAATGCGGAAGTATGTAAGCCTAATCAACATCATTATAGAAGCATAATAGGCAAAGCGTAGGAAATAGCATAAGATGGAGGTAATCGAACCATCGTCGTAATCAACGTGTCTTCTATAGGGACCTTCCATTTCTAATGCGTGTTTGTGTACATACATACGTACATATCCATATCCGTATCCATATTCGTATTTGTATTTGTATACATCTCCTCACATTCATATTCATTTACATATTTATATTCGTAGCATGCCGGTATGAAGGATCGGTGTTTCACACGCTCTTGACCATGGCAAAACAGAGTGATTGCCCTTTGGCCCTACCAAGGCTAAGGGTTATGCGTACCCAAGCTATTAGTGGTGTGCGAGTACATACCCGGCTATATAAGCTCGGTGTTTCTAATAGTCATACGCTAGACACGCGTACATAAGAGCTCATAAGCATCTTTGACATCATTACTATCGTCGTTTCATTACATCTATCTTTAAAGGATCACTCATCGTATAAGGAATTTAGTAGAACCATAAACATAACGAGAATCATGAGCTTTACTAGCTTTAAAGACAAAATCATTTGGAGGAAAATTCTA
>NW_026724866.1:0-4885 GCF_029784015.1 Lycium ferocissimum
CCCCCAAATTATTTTGGCTAAAATCCTTGGTTGGAAAAACCCAATTTTTTAAATTTAAACCCTAAAATATTTATTTTCAGGCCTTTAACGATTAAATGGCCGTACCAAAAGGTTTTTCATAATCTCAAAACGGTTCTATAAAGTATTAAACCCAATTGGGGTGAAAACAAAAAATCCCAAAAGGTTTATTTAAAAAACCAAGTATGTATTCTGCTTTTTGCAATTAATTGTTTTAAATAAGAAACAAATTGGACAAATTTTGTTCTACCCTACAACCAAGAACCAAAGAAGTTTTAAAAAAACTTTGAAAAGAGAAAAAAGGGGCCCGGGTACATCCCAAAAACGGGGGAACAAATCAATCCTTTTCCCAAAGGACTTTCATCTCCTCTGTTTACACCCCCTATCGAGTTCGACCTTTACTTAAACCCCCAAAATCCTTAAACCTCATAAACTTCACTCTCTCTTTCATCACAACACCAAATCAAAAAAATGCTTTTCTCTTCCCCCCCTTTCCAATAACTCTAGTTTCCCCGTAGAACCCGTAACTCAACCAAACCGGACGCGCGTTCCATCTTACAAAAATCAAAAACCCTTTTCCCTCTATACAAATTTCCTGTCAAAAAAGAAAAAAAGGGGAAAAAAAAAATGATTGGGTCTTATAAAAGGGGGGAAATTTTTAAATACCCCAAAAAAAAGGGCTTTACGAAAGAAATCGGTGTCACAACCTTTTTTAAAGAAAATGACTTGTTGGATATTACTAGTTCAATCCAGGCTATGTCGGGGGTTTTTATTGAGAAAAACAAGTGAAGGTAATATACGGGTTTGGAAGAAATAAGGAAGTCGAACACATAGAAGAATCCTTCGCTATACGGGAAAAAAAAGCAGTTTGGGGTTTGGTTTATGGGTTTGGGGGGTGGAAAAAGATGGTGGGTCGGGGGGGAAAATGTGAATAAAATATGGTGTTTTTCTTGGAGAAGCTAGCCAACAAAAGATATGGCTCCCCTTTCCTTAAACACAACCAAAAGGGCTTTATTTGGATTCGTTAGATACTAGTCTTAGGTGTAGATGTAACAACCCCTTGGTCATTATGTGTGCTTTGACCATTCTATTTGCTAGTACTTTCTCGAGGCTAGAAATGAGCGAACCCAAATAATTTGGTTTGTCGTATGTTGTGTTTTGTGACTTGTAAGTAACTATGTGATGTATTTTTAACTTGGTTTGTTTTTGGCTTTTTAGGGCCTTTGAATGATTTTGAGAGACTATGTATAAAAATATTGGAATTTCCATGCTTTTTGGTTAACAATGCCTCGTTGCAAAGATGATTCTTCGTTGCCTTTTTTTGGGTTTTGGGAAGATTTTTTGCAAATGAAGGTGGAAAAATCTTTGGGTTCATTCGGTAAGGCCCCCATTCTCTACAACGAGTCCATTCCCGAAAAACTTTTGTCACTAAAAGAAGCCCACTTAAGTCTAATGACGAGTTTAAGTAGTTACACAACCCCCCCAACCTCTAATCCCAGAAATAGTTCCTGAGCATTAGAGGATATTTTTAAATCACTAACTTTCTTCACTTAATGTTCATATTAGATTCTTGTTTCAATCAAAAATTTAAACGAGAATTGAAGGGTAGAACACAAACCCCAAAAAAAAACCTAGAATACTAATGGGTTATTATTTATTATTTTTTAAAATTTGTTTAATCTCTAAGGTAGAGATTATAACGCCTAGGATGAGAGCGGATTTCGATGATGGAAATTGCTTTTTTAGACCTGGGGTTTCCCCAATAAAAATGAGAACTTTGGCAAAAAATCGGATTTGTAGAGTTGAATTGATTAAAAAACCCCCAAAATGGAGTTAATATTATTGTTGAGACTAGAATTAGGATGAATATGTTCCTAAGGAAAAATGAACCATTGATTTTAAAGGGGAGAATTAGAGGGGTTTTTCTTCCCCAAAATTTTTATTATTTATTCTTTCTCCATTACTTACTTAATTTTGATCTCCGGAAATTTGAACGTTACCCAGGCATGGGAAAAGGGGAAAAATCCATTGTGAAGTGATTCCATTGCTCAAATTTTTCTTTGAGGTAGGTTACGGTTTTTTTTAAGTTAGACTTTGATTAGTTGATTGTATATGTCATAAATTTATGGGAGAAAACATGTCTAGGTCTTCAAACATGGAGTTTAAAGGGGATCTTTTGTTAGTTAAATGATTAAATTGTATGAAGTAATTCTCCTTGTTGAGGTTGATAAACTTGAATTGTTTTTTGAGACGTTAAAAGGGGGTTTCCCGGACCCAGGGGAAGGGGCCGTGACGGGCTTCGACAAACCCCCGGGCCCTCTCATCGTACATTCACATTCATTTCTAGGTGAGCCACTTTTCCCCTTTTAACAATTCTATGCCTCAATAATACCATTTCCAACGGCTAAAACACTTTTATTTTACCCAACGTCAACAACTATGCCCTACACGTATACACGAACCCCGACGAGGCTAACAAAATAATATACCAAAATATGGGGACAAGGAAAAAAGACATCTACTAACATGTTTTTCCCCTATGAACCTCGAAGAGTATGAATATCATCATGGGGCGGGACGGGGCCAGCCATGCCCTATGTATATACACAAAAGAATAGTTTTAAACGGTTTAAGGGCTCGAATCAAATGGAGCTCTAGGGAAAATCCGAACAAGCGGTCTATGGGTGGTCTTCGCCCGTTTGCCCCGGGGCATGACGCAACGTCCCAAAAAAAAAAGACATCGGTATGAATAATGTCGAGTATGTAAACGTAATCAATAACATAATGGAAGCACAAGGAACAACATAAGATAAAAAGGGGTCATAGGAGGATAAAGTCTTTTATGCCTCCGCATTGTTCGTTGTATTTACTCACCCTCTTTCTAATGGGAAACTTCCATTTAATACATTTTTTTACATATAGTAGTGTCATACCCGGCCATAGGGTTCGGTGTTTTTACCCAACCATGATAAAGGGTTAAAGGGGTTATCTCCCAGCCTACCCGAGGGTCGGTGTCATCGCCCAAATGCCCCTGGTCGTGCGCGATAACCCCCATCCGGCCATATAAGCTCGGTGTTCTTAGTAGTCATACTTTAATATATAATTATGTATACATAGGAGTACATACTGTCCCCCAAAATCCACCCTCGTCATCATCTTTTCATTATTCCTTCCAAAAGAATCGACCCATAATAGGATGTGTAACGTTCATGAGATTTATCAAAGATCATGAGCCCAGCGATTCTAGGAATGAAAATTATCTTGGAAGAGAATATGGGAAACCCCATTTAAGGTATACAACAAAAGGGGTCATGCCTTAAGAAAAAAGGGTTAGCCTTACTACCTCTTTGACTTCTTAACTCTTGGGATTCCCCCGAACTTGAGAAATCTACTTTAAAAAGGGTTCATACCATGGTTAAGTCTTAAAGACACTCTTGACTTCAAACTAGAGCAATTCATGAGCTAACGAAAATTAGGGGGCATTTTCCCCCATTTAAAAACGGCTTCTAACATATTGCGAAACAACTCCCCAAAAAATAACAACATCAAGATATCATAATCAAGTAGTCGTATTCCATTAAGTCTCAAAAATTCTACTCGTGTTCAACATAATAACAACTTCACAAACCTTTTGCACATTTTCATAAACGCTTTCTTTACCATTATTCCCTTTCCCATAACAATATTTATCCATATCTTTTAAAAAAATCATGACCCCAAAATTCTTACTCAAAACACCCAAAAATTACTTTTTAAACCTCTTCTTCTCTTTCCCCTTTTTTACCCAATTTTTTCCAACAATTTAAAAATTCATGATAACATGTAATGAGCATGAAAACTAACCCTTTTATCTCTTAAGAGTGCTTTAGAAAAACCCATCAAAATTTAAAAACCTGGGTTAAAAACCCAAAGAATTCTTGAAGTTTCCAACAGCAAGACTTTAACACTGGGTAACTTTATTCTTGCCCCCTTGATCTTTAATTTCTCTTGGGGTTGGTTTTTAGGGTTTAAGAGGGTTTTTTGGGGAGATCTTGGGTCTAATTTGGGAAAATAAAAAAGTCCAAATGGTAAAATGAAATATATAAGCGTAACTTAAAATTTTTACCCCAAAAGATCCCGCTCGCTTTTACGGGCCGTCAAAATGCCAAAAACCAAACCGCCAAACATGGGTCCTTTTGCCCTTTTTCGGCCCCGGGAAAATTTCAATTTAAGAACGAGAAATTTTTGGGGCTGACCCGGCCAAAATTTTTCTTTTTTTGAAAACATCTTCTTAAAACAATTTCCCTTTTTTAAAAACCCCTGTGGGCATTTTTTGGGGGTTTGGGCTAAATAAAAACCCAAATTTTAATTAAAAAAAAAACAAAACTTCTCTTTTTTGGGAAACCTCTCCCGTTTGGGCAAAATCTTCCAAAAAATTTTGGGTTTTCCCCCAAAATTTCCGGCAAAATCAATTCCAATTTTTTTCCAAAAAACCCAGCTTTTTTTGGGAAACCCCTTAACCTTTTTTTTGGGAAAATTAAAACTTTCCTGGGAAAAAATGGGTTTTCCGAAGGGTCTTCCCAAAAAGAATTGCGGGAAACCATGGGGGTAATAGGGAGGTGTTCATATATACCCCAGAGGAAAATTTGGGTAGCTAAATAGTATATTATCATTGGGAAAAATTTTTTGTGAGTCTTATTGTGACTTGTGTTATTTTTATTATGCTTCATTGGTGTTGACTTGATACGGGGAAAAATTTACTTTGGGGTTATGAGGAGGTTATTGATAATGATTGGGGTGGGACATATACATCTCTTAAGGGACATTTGATAGGGGGTGACGATGTACCTTTTATTAGTAGCTGGGTCGAGGTTCGTTCCGAACAGTG
>NW_026724867.1:0-4992 GCF_029784015.1 Lycium ferocissimum
AAACCACCGGTCCCAAAATCTTCCAAAACCCCGTTCGGAAACTCGGACTCTCATAATCGTAACACGAACACCTATGATCTTGTATTTTCTTGACAATAACTTCGATGTCTGCACTTGAATAGCTAATGCCTAACAAATTTCAACGTACAGAAACTACGGGGTGTAACAGCGAGAATACCTTCGGATCTCTCGGTGGGTATGACCGGTTGCGATTTTTTTTGTAAAGAAAGCAAATAACGAATAAAATCATGGCTGAGTCTGAGATCGGATGGCTTTCAAATCTTGGCCGGACAGCTTGACTCTCGTGGGCATCGTATCTTGACCGACAGCGTAAGAAAAAGTTCAACATTTTCTCCGCAATTATTTGGATCTGGTTCAACGAGCCAACTCCTTTTTAGCGGCTGTGTACCTTTTTTTTTCAAATCTTTTGACAACATTGAAGATATTCCTCGTGGTGTAAGCATGATTCTCCGATAAATAGCCTCTGTGGCTGTTTGCTTATTTGTGTAGATGGCCTTTGTGGCGCCGTTTGCTATTTGCATGAACTGCCTTTGTGATGGTATTTTGTTTAGATGACATGGCCCTTGTGGCAGTATCTTTGTTTGAATGAAATGGCCCTCGCGACTGTGTGTCTAATGGTCCTCACAGTTGTTTGAATGAATGGCCCTCGTGGCATTTTATATGAATGGCCCTCATGGCAATTTGCATGAATGTCCCTCGTGGCAGTTTGTATGAATGGCCCTTATGGCAGTTTGTATGAATGGCCCTTGCGGCATGCAGATGACAGCTATGGCCCTTTTGGCCGGATGATCTTTCTTTCGTCTGTTGTATTGGTTGTGACCCTGGTGGTCAGATATGCCCTTTGTCCTTTGCTATGACCCTCGTGGTCGAATACGTCTTTGTTGTTCATTTGTTTTGTTGACCATTGTGGTCTGATATGTCTTTGCCATTCATTCTTGTGACCTTTTTGGTCAGATATATCTTTGTGTTCATTCGGTGACCCTCTCGGTCGACTTGTATCTTTATGCGCACCCATTGTTCTTATGACCCTTGTGGTTAGTCTTTTGGGCATCCACTCATTGTGTGACCCTCGTGGTCAAATACGTCTTTGTTGCTCATTACCATGACCCTTGTGGTCAGCTGTGCTCTTTTTGTTCGTTCTGTTTTGACCTTTTTGGCCATTGATGTCCGGTTGAGTTTACCTCTTGCCCTTCGTCGTGGGTAGACCGGTTGATAACGTATACCTTCAGCTACGTTTAATTTTCAAAATTTGCGTCCATAAAAAAGTAATTAGTTTCGTAAAGGCCGATTAGTCTCGTTGTCCTCCCCATCATTATCTTCTTTTGGTTGCTTCTCCGAGTCCGTTCCTTTTGGACTCGGTATTTGAAGATGTTTTTAGAGTGAACTTATGCTAATTTTGTTTGAAAAATCTACTGGTAAAGTTATAAAATACGTGTCGTTTTCTTTGAAAACTTTTTTTTTTGTTTTAAATGTCATGACATGCATCTTTGAACGAGGTCTTCTGTCCTTCCAGGGGGTCTTGTTGCTGTATTCCTGGTGGAATTTTTGAGATCTTTCTCAAAAATTCTGCCCCAGTATCAGGTCTTGATTTGACTGACTCTTGCATTCTCTTGTTGTGCATGAATTTTTGAGGGAACCTCGAAGTGCATATATGCGATCTAGGATTGTCATCTTCTTTGTTGATTGCTTTCGACGGGAATTTTTTAGGTCTCCTAAAAAATTTTGCCCCAGTGTAGGGTTGACGTTGGCTGACTCTTGCATCGATCCTTATATTCTGATCTTGTTGATTCCTTCTGACTTCGTGTCTCTGAGGTTTCCTAAGGGTTTCTTGGGTTTTGGCCAATCTTGAAAGCGCCTACGTATTCTCGTATTAGCGGGGAATCGGGTCGAACGCGGTTCAAAATAAATTAATTGAGTTTTGGTTTCTACCACTAATAATGCGTAGGGTCTATGTGAATTTGCTACGTATCACTCATGGGGAACTCGGGGTCATTGCGTAGTCCATTACATAGATGATTGTTTTTCCCTATTCTATTTACAAAAGTGCAATTGCAGGCAAAAGATCCGACTACAGGGAAATAAAAATGTGATTACAAGCAAATGGAATCCTAAATGTAGTATCTCTTTAGTGCATCTGCATTGATAGTTTTGGGCCATTTTTATCCATCCATCTCGGATAGGACCACGGCTTCTCCCGAAAGTACTTTCCTGACCATGTATGGTCTTTGCCAGTTTAGCGGAATCTTTCCTTTGTATTCTTCTTAGTGGGGGAAGACTCGTTTGGGTACGAGTTGTTCAATTTGAAAAAGTTGGTCTCTAACCCACTTATTGAAAGCTCTAAACATTCTCTGTCTGTATAGCTGTCTGTGGCATACTACCACCATTCTCTTTTCGTCGATCATGGCCAATTGCTCGTAGCGGTTTCTAACCCATTCTGCATCGTTCAATTCTACTTCCTGAATGATCCTTAGTGAAAGAATCTCTACTTCTGCGGGTATGACCGCTTCGATACCGTAAACAAGGAGATACGGGGTTGCTTAGGTAGACGTTTGGGTTATCGTTCTGTACCCCAATAAAGCGTAAGGCAGCTGCTCATGCCAATTCTTGTAGTTATCGATCATCTTCCATAAGATTCTCTTGATGTTCTTATTGGCAGCCTTTACAACTCCATTCATCTATGGCCGGTAGGCGGTAGAGTTCTTGTAAGTTATCTTGAATTATTCACAGATGTCTTTCATCACATGGCTGTTTAGATTGGCTCCATTGTCTGTAATGATGGACTTGGGCACGCCGAAGCTGCATATGAGATTGTTCTTGACGGAGTTAGCCATGACTTTCTTGGTCACTGAGTTGTGCAAAGTTGCTTTCACCCATTTGGTGAAGTAGTTAGCCATGACGTTCTTGGTCACGGGCCGGGTACGTATTCGTGCACAGTTTCATTGCATTGTTCAACGGTCCCTCGGCTGGGGCCGGGCACGGTATATATATGATTATTTCAGGAGTCCCTCTTTAGAGGGTCGGGTGCGGTATATATATGATTATTTCACTTAGGAGTCTCTCCTTTAGGGGTCGGGTGCGGTATATATATGATGATTTCACCGAGTCCCACTCACTAGAAGTAGGGTACGTATATATACATGATGATTTGACCGAGTCCCTCACTAGAGGGCGGGTACGACATATATATGTTATGACTTTTCAGGTCCCATAATGGGCCGGGTACGGTATACTATATATATATATATATATACGCTCGTTTCATAAGGTATAGATGCTTTGGTATCCTTGATTATCATATTTGTCTCTTGTCATCTTTTACCAGAGTCATGATCTCCATTCTTGTACTTATGCTTTACATACTCGATTACCTTTTTCATGCGACCCCCGCTTTATTCGGGGGCGCGTTTCATGCCGCGAGGTACGGTCTCTGTTTGGTGATCCCTACAGCTTAGGGCTTTGCATTTGGTTGGAGAGCTCCATTGTTCCGGAGCTTAAGTCCTTTCGATACAGATCCTTTGACATAGGCCTTGTTATATTCGTAGAGGTCTGTAGACATATGTGGGTTGTGTATATATGTTTTGGTCAGCTATCTGGAGATGTAGTTCATCTCGGATGTCCCCGTGTATAAAATGGCGGCCTTGTCGGCTTGTATACTTTGTTATGTTTTGGTTCGTTTGTGGCTTCGCAAGGGAACGGTTCTTTTTGATGTATGACATGATGAGTTTACGACATGCTTTTTACGGATTGCCATATTATTTCGGTTTCGGTCGATTATACCTAGCAGGTCGTATACGGGTGCCCAGCTCGGGCACTAGTCATGGCCCATCGATTTGGGTCGTGACAGCTTCTATGAAAGCTGATAAAGGTATAACTCAATAAACAATCATAATACATGAATCTAGACTTAAGAACTATAAAACATAAACTCTATCAAATAGGTTCTTCATTCTCCTTGTTTGTATTAGGGCACACTTCAACAATCAGAACTCTCCATCTCTTGCTTTTGCAGTTTTAGTTCAAGTTCTGACTATCTCTCTTTATGAGTGTGTTAGCTTGCCTTTCCATGCGAATTCATTGTCGTTGTAAGAGTCTAAAGTATCTTGATAATTATGGCATGGAATCCTTCCAATCTTAGCCGCCAATTCTTTACCATAAAACACAGATCCTATTTTGAGTAGGATTGTGCTCTGGAACATGTTCTTGTACCAGGTCCAAATACTGGTTCTTTACTTCTCTAAATCTTCTCACTGCCTGAGATGGAACATGTCTTGGTACCGGGTTCACTTGTGTACTTTACATACTTTGTTAATCATTAAAACTTACATGCTTAAAGCTAATAAATTGGTTAAGGTTTTCTTTCTTTCGAATAACTATCGAGTTCGGAAGGACCTCACGAAGGCCAAGAGAGCTAGGATTGATAATGGACCATCCTCCACACCTTATTAGCTTCGCCCCTACATGGGCTTGGTTTCTTATGTGTTTCTTCCCTTCCCTTTATTATGTACCCTATTTTCTTTTGATTATGTTTTGTAATCCACTTAAGGGATCCCGGTTCGTATATGAATCTTTTATAGGGAAATGGAATGGCTTATGTTTGGCATATTTAGCCTTCAATCGCTAGGCATACCTTGGCATGAAAAGGACACGTGAATATAGGACGCGCTCATCAAACTGCTTATTACTGTTTACATACTATACTTGCTGTGTGTGTGTATGTTCTTTCATAGTTTTCGTCTAATTATAATTAATACATGTTTTGCTCCAAAATTTCCTTTAGAGACCTTTAAGCATATGTAAAAACAAGAATCCGAAAGTCCATCTAAATTACTCGAAGTCAGCACCAGTCATTCAAAAAAAGCATGCGCGGTCACCAAAGTCGCCATGACCATAGTCCTTTCAAAATATTTGCTGTTAGAAACCTAATACCATTTTTCCCTCTTAAAGGTTGACTTTGCGATATGACATTCAAGG
>NW_026724868.1:0-4806 GCF_029784015.1 Lycium ferocissimum
GGCATGTTATTTATATATATACTTATGATGATGATGTGATGAGGGGGGGAGGTGGGGGGATGGCTTTGCGATTCCTTTCCCGCGTCCCTCCTAGAGGGGGGGGGGCACGTTCCTTATATGCTGATTTTTGCCGCGTCCCCCCTGGGGGGCCAATTTTTGTAGACGTATTCGTGTTTTCCCCTTGGCATGCCCTCGGTTCGTTAATGATTTTAAAAAGCATGATTCACGTTCGGGGAAGTTTATGAGACCCCTTTCTTTTCTTTTCCTCTGTCCTCTTTTTTCCCGGGTATAATTCGGTTATTTTTTCTTGCTTTACTCCGGTACATTTTTTAAACGGCCCCCTTTTTGGGGGGGGCGCGTTCTCGCGCGGGAATGCGGAATACGTTCGGGAGACCCGCCGGCTTGGGTCCCTTGTTGGTTATTTTGAAAGCCCCCTTTGCCCGGGCCCGGATTTTTGTTTTGTCTTTTAAAACGCTTTATTTTTGATCGGGGCGGGGGGCCCCTGTGTATGTTTTAAATTTTACTTTACGTGTTATAGGGCCCCGGGGGAATAAAGTGTGGGTTATGGCCCGTATACGTATGTGTATGTGATATTTTCACGGGGTTTTCTCCCCCCCCTCCCGCCGGTGCCTATGTATGTGTTTATATAATATGGGGGGTTTGAGTGGCCTTTTTTATTTTCGAGTGCGGGGAAATTTTTTGGTTGGAAAAACGGGGGAAACGCAGGTTTTTTCTAAAAATATTTGAGCTATTCCCATTTGATTTTTTTTTAACAAAAAATTTGTGTGTTAGCACGTGGGGTTTGGGTTCAAAAAATTTTAAAATTAGGGGGTTGGGTCGTGACACTATATCCCCTAACGCAAAGGGAAATTCTATTTAAGGTATTGGAAAAAAGGGCCGGTTTGTTAATTGAGCTAAAAAAAGGGTTAAAAAAGGGGTGCTCGGTGGTTCCCCGGGTCCCGTCACGGCCCCTGGTCGGGTCGTGACTTTTCCCAACCTTAAAATTTTCCCAAAAAAACCCATCATTTTCCCTTTTAAATCAAAGGTACATATTAACAAACAAAATTCTACATGGGAATTTTTTCCCCTTTTCACACCTTTCTACACCTTTCGGCCCCCACCCCCACAATTCACAACCTAACTAAATTCATAAAATTTTTTGTTGTCAACAAAATAACAATACACCATATACAGGGCCCCCAAACACATATATACAGGGCCCACCACATAAAATACCACAAAGACAAAAATTTTAAAATACTTTTCATTTTCTTTTCCCACATTTTACAACACTTTTATAACTTCCTAGCATAAAGGAAAATAAGATTCTTCCCTTTTTTCTTAAATTTATTTTCCCCCAAAGTCACTTTCCCCAAAAATAATTATACCCCCTTAAAAAAATCTTGAACTTAGTAGCAATACAAAAAATTATATTTTTTTAAAATAAAGTTAAGTCTTGGGAATTTTCTCTCTTTTTTTTTCCCTCGGGCAAAACCCCCCCCTTTCTTTTCCTTCTTTTTTTTTTTTTTTTTCCCCCAATTCTTAAATAAGGATGAACTAGTCATCTTTCCATATTTATTTTTTAGCCCCTTCCCAATTTTTAAAATTTTCCCATGCTTTTTTATTTCTCGAGTTTTTTGAAAAAGACTAATTTGTCTTGAATTTTCCAAAAAAATTTTTTGTCTTTTTTTTTTTTTGCCACAACTTTGCCAAAAATTGACACTTAACCCCCACAATTAAGGATATGGACACGGGATAGGTAGGACCCCCCTTTTATGTCACATGGAAAAGGGTGGCCTTTTAAAGGTTTTCTTGAACTCTTGGTAAATTACCATTTCCCCCGGACTTTCCCCCAATTCCCAAACCATTTGAAATTTTTTCCTTTTTTGCCCTTTGGCCTTTCTCAATATTTTCCCTTTACTAATAATATTCATAAAAAACATATTTTAAAACAACTTGTGTACTAAATAGTCTTAAAAAAAAATTATCTTGTAAAATTCCTTGCAAATACCTCGGGGCCCCCGGACTAAAAAAAACGGCTATAACATTTCCCCCCCCTTTAGAACATTTGTCCTCGAATGTTCAGGGTCTTTAGGGGGCTTGTAACCGGGAGGGGGGCCCCTTTTTTCGTTGTCCTTTCCTCCGTTCCTTTATCTTTCATTACCCAATTTTCCTTTTTTTTCCAAATATTATTGTCTTTAAAAATCTTCCAAGTTTAATCCATGGGAAAAATAATAACGACTTATCTTAAAATTTCCCTATCTTTTTTCCCTTACTTGAACTTCGGTTTCCCCTTGAAAATTGACCCTGTATAAGGGTTTTTTGGGACTCCCCGTAACGGTACATTCCATTGGGAAAATCGTATGCATTCTATCTATACATATAATTCTACCAATTAACCCCCAAAAAAACTTCTGAAAATTTTTTCAAACCTATCCAAAATTCCCAACCCTGACGTCTTTTCTTTTCTTTTCTCAATCGCTTTCGCGTGCTACGTGGCCTTTTATGGTCTCCAAACCCTTTTGTATATTCTAATTTCCTTTTAAACCATTCCAGTTTTTTTATTTGTTTTTCAATTAAAACTTTGGAGTTTTTTGCATACTTCCCGGAAAGGCCTTCCATTATGGGTTAACCTCGAAATTTTGGTGGGATTCGGGGGTAAAGTCCGGGATAATCGCGTTATTTTTCATATGGCCCTTTTTCAATTTAAAACCCCATCGAAGTTTCACGGTTCAGGGGATTTTTTCGGGGCCTTTCAATTACCGTTTTGCCCCTTTTTCCTCTTCCTATCACCCCAAACCGGAAATTTTTGTGTTAAAAAAATTTTCACAGCCAAAAGATCAATACCTTCTTTATAACCTATCCCCTTTCCATCCCGAGCCGGTCTCCCGTGGGTTTCAAATATATCCCTTTATATTTAAAAAGTATGTAAAAGGGTTACGGAAAATTTTTTATTTCATTCTCCTATGCTTGGCCCGTCGCGCGATCATGACATAAAGAAGGTTTAAAAATTCCAAAATGCCCAAATAACCTCACAATTTTTCAAATGTGGGGGCGGGTTCCCAAAAGGGGCCTTCGGGAACCCCCACCGGGCAACCCCCGGAAAAAACCGGCTCGTCCACTTTGTCCCCCCCGGCCTTACTAGGGTGTGATGGGCCCCACCCTTTTTGGGGGAAGAAACCCCGGACTTTTTTTGCCATAAAAACCCCGTCAAACTTTTTTAAAACAAATAAGATAAAATTTGTTACCCCCCGTATTTCGTACGTGGGAATATTCTAATTTGGGTTGCGACGAGGATAAAACGGGATTTTTAAATTTTTGGTTTGTTGATTTTGTCTCAATGCATAAGATGAAATTTTCATTTTTTGTTGATATGAAGGTTAAGGGTAAGGGGAAAAAAGGAAAAAAATTAGAAAAGAAAGTTGGAAAAATTTGGGCCCAAAAAATGAATTATGGAAATTTTTGGCCCAAATTATTTAAAGAAAGGGGCAAGGGGCCAAACCATGTGGAGGGATAAGAGGGAAAATTTAAAAATTCCTTCTCTTTTCTTACCCTTTGGAAACTTCAAAAAATTGGAAGAAAAGAAAAGAAAAGAGAGAGGGGGAAAAAACGGCCAGTGGAAAGAAAATTTCCCCTTAAATTTGACGGGAAAAATTATTTCTTCTATGTTTTCCCCTCTTTGGAAGGTGCTAAACAACAGGGGCAATTTTTAGAACAAGAAAATCCTTGGGTTAGCAAACCCGCCAAGGGAAAAACAAAGTGGAAGAGGTGGGGGGGTTTTATCCTTTCGATGTTTTTTATGGGGGATTTGGATGTTTGGGATGTAGAAAAGGGGGAATTAAGAATATAGGGTGTTAGGTGTGTGGTGTGGGAGGGGTGTTGTGTGTGTTGTAGGAGATAGTGAACTAATTGTATATAAACTTGTTTGGGATGTTTTTGATACAAAAAAGAATAAAGGGGGTTGGTGAATGGTGTAAGGGCCAATAAATTTTTTTTGGGGAGTGTGATTTTTTCAAATTTTTGTAAGTTTAGGGTTTTTGTTTCTTGTGTTTAGTTTGTGGTTTGATGAAATTCATGTTGGAAAGAAAATTAATGAATTTGATGAATTTAAAAAAAAAAAGTTGGCCCTGGGGCCCCGGGGGAAAAACGAAATGAAAATGAATTGCTTTGTTGATATGGTAGGGTGTCGTTATGATTCTTATGACATTAATAAAGGTTTGATGGTTTAATTGGTTTGGGTTTAAGGGATTTTTGTTGAAATGAGAATTTTAGCCTTATGTTGGAAAGTTTGATATTTTATACTTTGTATAAAATTGTAAAAATATTAGAGACGCTTGTATGGATGGTAATGATTTTGATTGGGGGAAAAAGAAGGGAGGGAGGGGGGAGGTTTGAAAGTTGAAACCGGGAAGGGCGATTGCATTTGGGAAAAAAACTTAGTTTTTGCGTTTGTATTGTGTTTATTGTGGTTTAGGTATTGTTGTTTGGTTTGTTGATATTTTGAAAGTTGAATCTCGGGGGGGTTGTATTTATGGGGAGGTTTTGCGGGAAATTTTGGGGGCCCAATTTTAACCCAAAATTGGGAAAAGTTAACTCGTGAATAGTAACCCCGGAAAATACCTTTTCGGTTTCCCACGAAAGCGGGTTGGGGAAAAAAAACGAGCACGAGACGTCCCCCTAAAGGGATGTAAAGCCTTCCTTTTCCCTTCCTTTTGGGATGTCCCCCCCCTACTAGGTAAATCGGGAAACCCGGGGGTAATTTTCTCTCGGGAAAACCCAGTTGATTTGCCTTCTTTTTCATTCAAA
>NW_026724869.1:0-4339 GCF_029784015.1 Lycium ferocissimum
CGTCCCCCCCCCGGGTTTTCACGATCTAAAAAAGTCGTTAGACACCAAACTTGATAGTCATTTAGAAACCCAAATCAGGCTAGCACCCTTTTTCTAAATTCCCCTATAAAAAAACCCCCCCAAATTTAACTGCCAAAACAACAACGCCCATCCCAACAAATCCATAAGTGATTCAAAACGATTCTAACATTAATAATTCCTTTCTACAACGACAACATTTCATTTATTTCAAAAAATACATATGTCATTTCAATACCAATGTCACTATTCAATCACTGCACCATTCAAACAAGTTTTAAGAACTTTCCCAAAACAATCCGCCAATATTCAAAACAACCCAAGCAATGGCCATTCCCCCCGAAATTTTCCCAACTACATTAGGGACATCAATAAACTTTTCTTTTTCCCAAACTCAAAACTATATCAACAATTCCATACGTTTACAACATTATTTCCATAAATTCAAAAAAAGTATTAGAATCACATTAGTTTCCCAAAAGGCCCCACAGTTACAACTTCAATCTTGAACCATTAAACCTTCATTTTACAACAAAAAACCCCAAACAACTAATAGAATAAAAAATAACATTAATCCTTTTTTCCTCCAGCATATTACAGGGAAATTTACAACCAAGTTATGGCTTCATTCATTCCTACATATCACAAAACAACCATCATGAAACTTTAAGGAAGTTAAACTCCCTTTTTCCAATCAACTTCTCCCCCGGGTGGGACTTCCCCAAAAAAAATGCGCTTCGCTGCCCAACGACTACTCCACGTTCGAGGACCCCCCAATTGGTATAAAGGCTAGGGGGAAGTAAATTTTCTAGGCCAAAATTGGGGCACCACTCTGGGCCCTCTGGCCAGAGTCTCTCTCTTTTTCTCCTCTTTCTTAAATTTTTCTAAAATTGAAAATAATGAGTTGTCCCTTTGTATTGTTATTATTTATATATATATATATATATATATATATATATATATATATATATATATATATATATATATATATATATATACTTGTTTTGTTTTTACTCACTTATATATATATATACATATATATATATATATACACTCCAAGGCCCGGCATGTCAAGCTTTTTTTTTTTTTTTTTTTTTTTTCCAAATTTTCCAATTCTCTAAGTTTTCTTGGGAGATGAAAAAAAAAATATGTCTTTTTTATGACTTGATTGTGGGCCCCACATGCCCCCAGGCCACATGGCCTTTCTGGATATTTCATGAAATAATTTTTCCAACTTTTCCCCCAAATTTTCCTTATTCCAACTTTCCCCTTAATTTTTTTATCCTTCAAAGATGAATATGCAATTATGCATTCAAAAAAAAAAAATTTAACCTTTGTCCTTAACTTCCCGTCATTAATTTGGGAATACCCAAAAGAAAAAAAGCGAGATAAAAATCATACTTAAACCCTTTTCTTTTTTTTCTTCCCAAACCAAAATGGTACAACAACAAACATTTTTAACTATATGCAAGAGATGTAAAAGATTACCTTAATCACCAAGAACAACCCTTTGGGATCAACTTACCCCATAAAAGGAATTTCCCCAACACAACTAAAAGAAGGTTTTTACCCCAGAAAAGTTTTCCAGCACTTGAATCTCTTAATCCTCTTGGATTTAGCATGATTAGTTTATAGACTTGGGAAGGGGGTTTTTGGGGGCTCTGGGCCCGAAATGGGAAATAATAAACCCCAAAGAGGAAAAACGAAATATAAAGTGTGGGGGCCCCTTGGAAATTTGATACTTTGACGGACCGTCCCAAAATCCTGGGCGTAAAAAGGACCCTTAAATAGCCCAACAAACAGCCTCTCGGCCGTTTCATGGTGGTGGGGCACCTTTGACCGGTCAAACACCCTTTTCCCTCAAATGGGTTTCCCCGCCCTTGAAAGTTGCTCCCTTTATTCGGACTTCCCAAACCTTAGGGGCCTTCGGGGACTTTGGGGAACACTTCATTAACCCATCTTAGGGGGCCCATATTCCCCCCAAGACATTTGCAAATAAGGTATAGCTCAATCAAAGCAAACCGCCCAAAAAATTTACTCAAAATTTCCCTTCCTTCGACGAACTTGCTTTCCCTCATTCATATGCTCCAAAACCTTAAGGTACACTTAAAGTTACCAAATACTCTCCTTAACCTTGTAAGGACTTCATGTACACTTTGGATGCTTAGTTTTATAATGCAAATGACTTGAAATTTCCAAGGGTAACATTTCGCCCCTTGGGGAAAATTCTTTCCGGGATCCAGGGATTTCCCAAAAATTTTGTCGAGTTTCCCCCTAATATGCCCACCATCCTATCCGAACCCAAAATATATATCACCTTTCAAGGCTACAATAACAAACTTGGCCCACACACGACCAAGAAATCATCAAAAAAAACATTACATACCCCCGGACTGCGCCTTTTGTTTTCCCCGGGGTTTCAAAAAAAGTGGGTACCGAACTTCAAATTTTCCCCGCTTTCCCAAATCATTTTTCCTTTATTGTTTCTCCATAAAACTTTAACTAAAGCTAAATCCTTGTTCCCAGCCTTCAACTTGTTTATCTAGAATAGAAGGGGTTATTTGTAGGAGTTTTCGGGGATTTTGACATCTTTACGGGGAAAATTTAAAAAGGGTCTCAATGAATTTGGCATCGATACATGAAAAAAAGAATGGAGGATCAAATCCGAAGGTAGATCTAATTCATAAGTGTTACACCTCGAAAAATTTCCCGTTAATATACAGTGGATAGACTAACGAAGGGCACGAAGTATACGATGTCTCGATAAGAAAGAAATAACATTTGAGGGTCCTAATTGAGATTTCCAAGGCATTTGAGGTAAGAGAAGAAAGTTGTTAAGGGAAAACGGTATATGTTGTGTGTCGGGCAAGATTTAGAGTATTAAATTAATGATGGCTTAGGATGTTTTGGAGAAGAGTTATAATGTCCTTTAGATTGGGAAGAGGGTTAAACACGTGTTAAGAAGGTTCCAAAGTTGGAGGTCAAACGAGCGACGAAACGAATTTCGAAAATGTTTATAGGCCCAACATTTTGCTATAAAACATGGGCCCGTATGTTGGTCGTTTTTTGGAAAATGGGCTTTTGACGATCTAGGGCCCATAATACGGTAGTATTTGTCCGTATAACGGGGCCCGGGCTAAAATTAATATAAGGCCCCTTTTTTCATTTAATTTATTTCATTCTTTCTCTCTACACTTAAAGAACCTCTAGAGAACTTCCCCCCTTTCATCCACAAAGAGAAAAATGATCAACCAAAACAACAAAATCAAGGTAGAAAAAAAAGTTACCCAAGCCAAAATTCCCGGGTAAACTGGGTTTTGGTGCAAGAGAAGTATGTCCAATAAAGGGCTTTTCCACATATCTAAGGTAAGTTTTATGAACTTTCTATGTTGTTTTGGGGAATGAGAGGTTGAAAGACTTAGATGATGGGAAAGGGGATAGAAAATGGGGCACAAAGAAGAATAAGAGATTTGGGAAAATATTTTAAGAGTCAAAAATATGTTGTGATTGTAAGATGTTATGAATGCCATTTAGAAATGGGATAAGCATTATATGTGAGAGAACGAAAAGTGAACTATGACCTGATTATGGAGGAATTGAAGTGAAATTTTAAATGTGGATAATGAGATGAATATATTTTCCCATAATATTGTGAATGTTTTATGGATGTTGGGAGTCGATATGTGATGGAAAAAGTTGTATAAACAAAGGAAATGCTACCCAATTTTCCATTTAGTAAGAATTTCTTTTAATCGATTAGTAAATTTTTAAAACGAACTTTTTTGAAGGTAGAAACGCGAATCGAAGGAGAACAATCAAACGCTAAATTTTAAACAAAGAGGTATGGGTAAATTTTCCTTCTAAGGCGATCTAGGCAAAAACTTCCTATTTTTTCCCTGATTTCCTAAATAATGAAAATTTGAGTCCAGACCATAAAAAGGAATACTATGATAAAGGGGAGATATGATACGAGCATATAAAATGATGATGAGTTAATAAAGAATCCTGTAAGTATGAGTCCGAGGTTAATGATTCTAAGCGGGTTCCCTTGATGCTTTTTTTGTCCTCACCCTTAAAACGTTAGTCCCCCCCAGGGAGATATGATGTTTTGATCACTCCTAATGTAATCGGGGGTTTAAGACCATGCCCCCGACAAACCATAGTTGCCTTAAGCAAGTATGTTTTATATAAATGTATAATGATGCTAAGTTATGATAAGGCGATATGCCTATGGGTGTATGATAATGTTAATTATGATGGGTATATGACGATATTCCACCGTGCCTAAATGGCCGGGCATGTCACCGGAAGGCGGGGGGAA
>NW_026724870.1:0-4684 GCF_029784015.1 Lycium ferocissimum
TTTTCCCTTTTTTTTTTCCCTTTGTGGGGTGACTTCTCCTTCTTTTCTTCTTGAGCTTTCTTTAATTTTCTTGAAATTTCTCTAAGTGTGTAGTTATTTTAAAGATGACTAAGTCATCATATAAAATTCCAACTGTTTAAATTTGGCCACCCCAATGGGGGCGGCCACCTTCCCCTTTTTTTTTTTTTTTTTTAATTTTCAAACTTTCCCCAAATAGTCCCCTTACTAAAAATGGAAAAATTCCTCGTGTTTTAAACCTTTCAAGCTTTAAAAATTACCATTTAAACCTTTAAAAAACAAAAGTCTCCGGGTTGCCTTGCCCCAAATTCTCAAAATTCACCCAATTTGTCCGTTGTTCAAAATACGGGTTTAAACAATATTTTTCGGAACGTGGGGCCCCGATCCTCTCATTTATTCCGGAACGTGGGGCCCCGATCCTATGCGTTATGCTTTACCTTTCGAAAATCTCTTTTTCATATATACATTTATATACATATGATTTCTTTTCCCGGGGGCGTGGCCCCGTCCGTTTAACCAATCCCCGTGGGGTCCGCGTCGGGACGAAATCATTTTCTACTCATATCGGGGGGGTTTCGCTAACGCCCTTTTTTCCCCGATTTCCCCCTATACATATGTTATACATCTAAAGACGGCTAGACTAGTATTTAAGGTGAAACTATCAAAAAAACTGGCATTAAAATAAAGCGTAGCATATGATCAAAAAACCTATAATATCTTTTTTAGAATTTTTGAAAGTAAACCCGATAAGAAGTAGGATTGAATTCATGGACCAATGGAAACTTTTTCCTTTTGACTCTTAACTTGAAACTTTTAGTGTGGACTCTTTCTTATTACACTCCGTAACATGTTTTCTTCAAATTTCATCGTTTTGGCTCGTGAAAGGTTCTCTTTAAAAAAACTCAACACCTATCATTTGGTAAGGGGGACGATGGAAGAATGGAATATGGCCCCCTCGGTAAGTGGGCTGTACAATTTACATATAATATACTCCGTGGCATTACTTGTGAGGATTTTAGAGCAATCGGGTCCTATTCGTGCGAGTTCCGGGTGTTTAGACCATCATTTCTTCATTCGCCAAGCTTATTGGTTCAATTCTGCGAAGGAATAGTGGTCAATTTCCAACATGGATTTCTAGAATTAGGGAGATCCCCGTGACGCGTAACCGAGCCTGTACATCTAAGATATGCCAAAAGAAAAGAGGGGAAGTCTTACGTACCTTTTCCGCTTCTTTCACGCTTCCAATCTCCGCTCCAAATTCGCCAAAATCTACAATTTGGTCACATTCACCAAATGTCAATTTGGCATCTAGAGATTGAAATTTAAAGTGACCATTTGTCTACCGAAATTTCGGCGGTACTTCCTATGTAAATACGCACCATCACAAGTTCAACTTGGCCAATTTCAATCAACAACAACTGAATTCAACGGCCAAACTATCAATTATCATATCACAACCATACTAACAACTTCCAATTTCCAATCAGATATATTATAACAACTCAATCAAGTTACTACTTCTTTCAAAACCTTCCAACTCTAATAAAACAATAACAACCTTATAATATATCTATTCCAACAACGTCATACTAATATCATTATCTTCCATACATATAAGAACATAATATTCAATGTACATAAACTTCCATCACAAGTCTCCAACTACTATAATTTCTTTAAGATCATTAAGCTTTTCATTAACAATATAGAATCCACACAACAACAATCCATTCACTTAAATAGATTGACCCGTTTTCCTTTATATCACACATAGTTATACGCCAACTTCATGCATGCCAACTACAACCTTTCCAAAATCATTCAGCTTCCAAACCTCAACAATAACAACCAAACACTAAATAAAATAATTAGCATAAAATCTCTACACACACACATATACACATGCACGCCCCCCCTTCACTTCCATATTTCTCATGAATTTCACTCCTTTTTGTATACTACAACATGCAAAAATATCCATAACATATAAAGAGAATGAATTCTTACCCTCTTCTTTGATTCTCAACTAGCTTAAATTTCCAACTTATGAAGTTGTGTTTTCCTTGCTCTACAAATAACTACACCCTACCAGAACCCTTTATTGAATTACTTGGTTAGGAAGAACAAGTTGAAAACTCCCTTCTTCTTCTTTTTTTTTTTTTTTTTCGGTTTTTTTCTCTTTTTTTCTCCAAGGCCGAATGGCCAATTTTGTTCTCCTCTTTCTTTCTTGTTCTCTTCTCTCTTGAAATCTCTAGAGACTTATGTTAATAAAAATGACTTCCTACTTATATATATATATAGAAGCCTTCCACCAATTTTTTCCATATTTATAACTAGGTCCCTTTCATTCCTTCTCTAGAAAATTCCTTATTTTTTTCTTGAATTTTCTTCAACCACAAAAGATGACTTATTATTTTTTTCATCCTTGCCCCTTATTTCTTCACATGGCCAATATAGCCCCTTTGGAACTCTTATGAACTCTTACGCAAATTCCCGTTTGCCTCTCGACTTTTCTTAATATTACTATTTTACCCCTAGCCTTCCACATTATTTCCACAACCCACTTTTGCGACTTTCTCTTTTTGCCCTTAACGCTTTCACAATATTTCCATACTAATAATAGTCATAAATAATTTTCAAAACCAACACAACTGCATTAAAATAATTTTGGAACCCGATCTTGTCCTTAACTTCTCACCACTATCTCGCAATATCCGAACGTATAAAATACGGGCTATAACATAGAGACGGAAGAGGCGATGAGAGACGATCACCCGCGTTATTCCCCGGCGGTACGGAGGTTCGGTCGGGGCATTATTGCCCTCGGGTATTTTTCATTTCGGTTGTCGTGATTAGTAGATGCAGAGGCCATGGCATTGTTATTTATAATATGTGGCCCTCGGTGGCATTATTTTGGATTGTTGCGTCGGTGGATTGGTATAAATGCAAAGAGGCTTCTGCTTGAAATTTTATAACGGGGATTGTTCGAACATTGAGAGACGAATGTTCCTAAAGAGAAGAATGTTATTCACACCCCTCGTGTTCGTAGTGGTAGAACCTATGGTTTTCTAGTCGGGTATGCCCTTGGAATAGAGACCGAGCGAGTTTAGAGGTAGAAAATGTCTTACCCGTGTACAAGGGTATGGATATTCCCGGCAACTTATAGAGTTAAAAGTTGAGCGAATCGAATCGACACGGCCCCGGGCGGAATCGGAAAAATCGCGGGAAAACTAGTCATCATCAACGGGTCGTCAACATGCTTGACGGGACATCGATGTGCAGCATCGAAGGTATCCCTGCCTTGCATCGCGGGGGCGGTCGACGGAGCATGTTGATGGCCGTCGACCGCTCGTCAAACCGGGTTAGGGCCCTTTTGGCTTCCAAGTATAAATATGTGGTCCACGACCCATTTCATATTTTCCTCCTTCCAAAATTAGAAAACCTAAAATACTCTCTCCAATATTTTCCTCATATTGGGGAAGATTTGACAAGACCGGATCCGTAAACCGAGATGGTGAAAGAAAGGGTTTCTTCTAGGGTTCTTCAAGGTTGTGAAGTTGGGGAGTTGAAGTTGGGAGTGATCTGGGATTTTGACCCTCGAGGTATGTCATGATTTCTACCCTTATATTTAAGTTGAGTATCAAGAGTTTTAGTGATTCTAAGTAAAGAAGGGATAGTGGTGGAAGTGGTAAGTGGATAAAAAAAGGTGACTTGGGTTATTTTAAGAGATGATTGGGAAGGATTTGAATATTTTTTTTTGATATATATATATTTTCACGACCCAACCGAGGGGTAACAATGGGCCCCTCGGCCCCCCCTTATGCTTGCATTTACTTCTCTTGACTACCCCGGACACATAAATCATTTGGTCTTGTCTCGAGCAATCAACATAAAAGAAAACTCTAGGGCTCCGACAACAAATATATATTCCGATTTCCCTTTTGCGATTGCTTCGTCGGGTTTTTATTCCTTGTTGGCTTTGGTGTGGCCTTCTTACAATTGTAGTTGGGCATAGCTTCCGTTGCGGTTCATATAATTCCTTGCATATACTCTCTTTGGTATAATTGATTTGAAATGTTTTCTAATATCAAATTGAACTCTTTTATTTCCATTCATAAAGCACGTTTTCCTTTTTTTGGAAAATTACCAAACTCCAAATTTTTTACTTTCGTTATAATAGTCGTTGTCTCAAATTCCCTTTTTTTGTCTCCCATCCTTTTTCTTTGGGGAAAACGTAGACCTTTTTTTGCTTCTTTTTGCCACTTTAGGACAGCGGGATCTTAGGCCTTGATTTTGCTGATACGGGGTTCAAACCATGGCTTTTGTATTGTAGCTGTTGGCGTGAAACATTCTCTTGGTGTCTTCCTCTTTCTCCACCCCTCGGTACCTTTTGTCAAATTTTACACATTGTCAAATTTGTTTTTTCCCTCTTTTCGGTACCTTACGTTCCCGGGGCCCTCGAACTCTAGCCTTGAGCTAATAAATTTCTTCTTGGGGCTTGAAAATGTCATAATTCCTTTTAAGTCTAATATCTCTTCCCCCTTTTTAAAGGGGGTCCCAATCAATAGCCTTGGTATCCGTCGTCTTCGACAATTTATTTCTCTTCACGATCTTCTTGGCTAGAGTTCTATCATGTTTGGGCGACTTATCTATCTTTTTCTATTAC
>NW_026724871.1:0-5123 GCF_029784015.1 Lycium ferocissimum
GATATTCATTAGGCGATTTCAATTCTTAGACATGTTTTGGTTTAGAGTCCTGTATGATGACTTTCGAATTTTGGGGATTGTAATAGTTAGAACTTCCGCACTTACTATAGTATTTATGGCATGATTTACTTGTTCTTTTGTTGTTAATTGAGTAATAACTGTTTAGCTTGATTTATATAAAAACCGTACCAAAATGGATTAGGTGGTATGTATGTTGGTTCGCCCATTAGGATTTAGATGGGTGCCGGTCACGGCGGGTTGAGTCGTGACAGACTGTATAACTAGGAGTGTCTGTATAACTCTGTATAACTGAAAGTGCCTCTGAGGATGTATGATATGCATACTTTCTTTCAAAAATCATATACATATATCATAGTATAACTGTTAGTGCAGTGGAACGTACAGCCCGATCCATAAATGTTAGTCTTTGCGGAACGTGCAGTCTGATCCATAAATGTTAGTGTTGCGGAACGTACAGTTCGATCTATTTATCATATCATCTTGAGTCTGGGGTACCATCATAATGTACCCACTGTAGTGGTGTGCACATCTACGTGCCATACCCAACCGACTATAGCGTGACTCGGTGTGAGAAAATAGTTGTACATATATGTATGCATGAAAGACTAGTGAAATATCACTCTGAACTCTGGAACTATAGACATGAACTATGCCTAAATGTAAATACGAATCTAAAGATATGAGTATCTCTAAAGCATCTAGGAATAGACATCTTTGAAACTTGATCGTTTACTTCTTTCGTTCGTATCATAAAGATCATGCCAAAATGAAAGAACGGGATAGCCTTAACATACCTCGAAGTTTGTCTAAATGTCCAACGTTTACTTCCCGAGCTCGCAAGTCTACAACCATGATAATATAGGTTATAATTAGACCATATACATCTCTTACTATCCAATTCAATTACGAATGAAACTTAACGAAATTCAGGCAGCATTTCCCCTATAATTCTTAATCCAATCCAACTCCAAAACAACCCACAATATACACAACATCATCAACAACAAAAACAACAATATTCACAAGCTATATTCCAAGAATTCCATCCACAACAACTCAAGAATACACTCCAAATTAGTCCACATGATAATAAACAACAAGAACAACTTATATGATTTCCAGTCAGTAATTCCGTACTTCTTATCCCACGACTATGACCTGGATGAGCTTAAATATATCTAGGAGAGGAGAATTCTTACCTTATATTCCAATAACTACTCTTCTTCCACCTTACTTCACCTTGAAGGAAGCCCGGATTCAACAACGCGAGAAAATGGAATAACGAGATAGTAGTGGTGAACAAAACCGGCTATACGTCTTCCATTGGAATATATGCAATAATGTTGCTATTTGATTTATAAAAAGAACTAAGTTTCTGAAATATAGTGCACAAAAATGTTGCTGATGTACTTGTTGATCTTCCAAAAGAAAACGTACCAGAACTTCATATGTGGACAGGTTTTGCATAAAAAATGTTTATAGCTCCCAAAGTGAAAATGTTATATGGAAGAAACCTTTTCTTTTGTCCTAATTTGTAGTGATATAAAGACACGTAGGGCCACCTTCCACTTAAATAAAATATCCTTTTTCAATTTAAGGAGTCATAGTAAGTGTACCTAATATATGTACTGTAGGACACTTGTGATCAAGTATTTTGGTCCTTATCAATATTATTGATCATATTATTATTACGAAAATAATATCCCCTTAATTATTCTACTTTTAAAGTGGTAAATATATCACCAATAAATTATAAATACTTTATGAAATAAAACATATATTACTATTTCATGAAGATTAAGATATTTACAGAATCAAATTATATCTTATCAAATTCTAATTTTCCAACCTAATATAAAGAGTATAAATTTTGTACTACTAATTCTGAAAACGGGAAACGATAATTTCTTCTTATGAGAAAACAATTTCTATTCTTATAATAAATAAAGTATTATATGGTTTAACTACGACGTACCGTAATGCCAAGGTATGGGGTGTTACACAAACAGTTTCCAAGAGTTCTGCAGAAGCTGAATTTAGAAGTATGGCTTCTACTGTTGCAGGAATCACATGGTTGAATGGGTTGTTTAAAGAACTGAGCTTGAAGTTGATGTTACCAATAACTCTATTTTTGTGATAGCAAGGCTGCTATACAGATTGCTGCTCATCCTATCTTCCATGAGAGGACCAAACATATTGACATAGACTGTCATTTTGTGATGGAAAAATTCAAGAAGGACTCATACAAACTCAACACGTTGGAACAAAAGAACAACTTGCAGATTTTCTCACAAAAACCCTGTGCAGATCACAACATGAATATCTTGTATACTAGTTGGAAAAGAAAAACCTGTTTTCTTCCATCAACTTGAGAGGGAGTGTAGAAGGTTGTGGGACTAATGATACAACAACTTAAAGTTAGAGGAGTTAGGTGAAAATAGTTAGTTAGTGACAGCTGTAAATGATTAGTTAGTTAGACTAGTTAGTGGAGTTAGTTTTATATATATCCTTGTACTGTACATTCAGTTCAAGTTCAATAATGAAGCATTTTCTCTAAACTCTTTTCTCCTCTCTTCCTTGTGATAACTAATTCTTCCATAGCTGAATTCTCTCAACAAGAACTAAGCAGAATTACCCCTATATGATATGCTAGAATATTGCAAAGCTGAAAATTTGTGCAGTGAAATCTAAAGGATAACATTCCCATTCCCTGCCTTCACAAGATGGGAAGACTTGATGTAAAAAATCCTATTAAATGGACATACAAAGTTACTGGGATCATCAATTCATCTGATGTTGAGAACTCAACTGAAATTTGTGAACATTCAACTGTCAAAATTTCAAGTACTGGCTTTATATACTTCATCAAAATATACAATTCACAACTCCAAGTCTCCTATCATTTTGATAAGATTTAAAATAGAATCTATCTTATAACATCATATTAAGAAGCAATACCCTTTGGATTAGAATATATTGAGATCCAGGCCTTCGTGTGCAGCTCTCTTAACTTCTATTCCGCTAGCGTAGATTAATTCCTGTGCAGGGCATAGAACAAGTGTTAGGTTGCTACAAGAGAAACTTATCCACACCTAGTGTTTGAACCAAACCGCATGAATTTACCATAGTTGAGAATACATTGAGATGAGAATACACACAAATTAACCATAGTTAAGAGATAAAATGTGTATAAAAGACATGCCATACATTCATGGATATGGTGGAAACACCGGGTGTGCGAGTTTTTTCTTCTTGCTATTATGTAAAACAATGAAATACCGCTATGTACCCTCAATAATCCAACTCTTTAATTAATGAAACCATTTCTCTTTTATGGGCTAGATGGGGGCGTGGAGGACTGGAGGGGAAAAGTGGGGGAGACGCTTCATTGTTTTTGTGCGGATTGCCTTTCACAAGCACTGGTCTTTAATTTTGCCCCTCAAATTAGTGGGCTTTAATTTTTTCCCTTCGCCTAATACCCCAAGGTTCTGGGTTCGAACCCCAGCTCAGTAAAAAAAATAGAAGAAATTTTGCAAGGCAAAGGTTTGAATTCGCAAGGCAGAGTTGCAGGTAGAGTTTTGCATTCAAAACTCTTCCTGCAGGCCTAACTTTGGCCCAAATAGGCCTAACTTCGCTACAAAACTCTGCCTTGTGATTTTTTTTTTTACTGGGCTGGGGTTCGAACTCCAAACCTCATGGTATTAGGCGAACCAAAAATTAAAGACCACCAATTTGAGGGGAAAATTGCTCGAGATGCTTTAGCCATTCGAGCATAGACTATATTTCATGACATGACACCAGCTTCTCAAATATAAGACCCGGTATTACCAGAAAGGATATAATAAGAATACTTAGAAGGCGATAGAGGTGGCTAAAAGTGCATCCTCATAATTAGGGGTGCACAAAGGAAACTGACAAATTGCACCAAACCGACAATCCAAATCAAACCGGAAAAAAAAAACCCGACTAGTGGTTTGGTTTGACTTGATTTGTTTTTAAAAAGAAAAACCCGACCACCATTGGTTTGGTTTCATTTTAACTAAATGAAATCAAACTGAACTAAACCAACCAGACATTACATGTATGAAATTTTAAAAATGTTTTATGTATATACCATAATTTATAAATATTTCTTAGACTTTTTCATAGTTTTTTGTGTTTTAACATATTATTTCAAGCTTGAATTTAGAATTTTGGATAGTCCAACATGTTTTATAACCCATAGATGATAGTAACTCAAATAAACCCAACAAAAATCAAATCAATACTAATGTTAACAAAAGAAATTCAATTCTAACAGTAGGAATGACAATAATGTTGGATATTTGTTCTTTAGTTTTATATTGGTTTAGACAGTGAAAATACATGACTTAATTTTATTTTTTTCTTTAATATTTAGTCATGTAATTAATACTTATTAACCGTACTTACTTTAGCATGACTTAGTACTTTTATATTATGATCATTTTATTTTATGTGATTTCATTACTTTTTTTTTTTTTTTGAATATTTCAATACAATGTTATCTCTCATTGAGCATTTTGTGTTATTTTCTTACAAATATCTTAATTAGATAATCGTGTCTTATCACAAGTTATATGTTTTGTACGAAGACGTTACTGAAAAAACCCGAGCAACCCAAAAAAACCAAGAAAATCGTCTTTTGTTGGTTTGGTTTATAGATTTAAAAATCCAATGCAATTAATTTGGTTTGATATTTGAAAAACCTGAACCAACCCGGTCCATGTACACCCCTACTCATAATGCTGCTAAAATAGTTAAGAAAACTACAAGCACTATTTTCCTGGGCAAAGAAAATACAGTGGCTATTGAGTAATTTACAGGAAAAAAAAGACAATCAACTACAAGCCGTTCTATTGCAGCAAATAAAACAAAACGATAAAATAACACGCTTCTGTATCTAAATAGCTTCTTTGAACTTTTGCTATCTCATTTAAGATAGAAAATATGATAAACCACAAACCAACGACATGGTTTGCTTCTTAAGCTGTAATACTACCCAATATTTTTCTTTAGAGTCTACAAGCAGCTAGATAAAATTTTTACAATCAAATTGCATAAACAGTATCCACAAAAATGGC
>NW_026724872.1:0-4877 GCF_029784015.1 Lycium ferocissimum
AAAACAAACCCAGTTCCCCGGGGAATATTCTTTTTATTGCAAAAATTTTTATAGGTGAAAATCCTCTAAGGTTTTAGTGATAAAACATTATAATGATGCTAAAGATGCTTAGAGATCTTATATATATATATATATATATATATATATATATATATATATATATATATATATATATATATATATATTTGTGTGTGTGTGTGTGTGTGTGTGATTATTATGTAACCCCAGCTTATAAGGGGTAGATAGTTTTTGGCCCCGGGGCAACCGGAAAAAACAGAGGAGCCTTGGGGGGCCAGTATGTACAATCAGAGTTTGGCCGGGTCGGATATACCATAACCTTCCTTTGGGCATGCTATGTATATAATATGAATATGAATACGAATATGCTATGAATATGATTAGGATATAAAAATGTAAACGAGTAGGAAAAGGATAGGGATGTATTTTTAAAAATCCGCATTAGAAATGGAAAGTCCCATGAAAAGAAAATGTTTTATGAAAAATTGGCGACCCCCCAAATTTTTGCTATTTCTCATGTTATCTTTTTGCTTTCATAATGATTGTCACACCAAAACCTTCTTGGGGTGAGGGCCCACCGGCCTCCCGAGTCAGCGAACCCTTAAACTTTCCTTTTTAAAACCCCGTTTTCGAAAATTTCTTAAAACATGGAACTTTTCGACAACCCTAATCTTTTTCCCAAAATTTCATACTCGTTTAACATTTACAAATTATTGCCTTGGCGCACTATCCACGGGGCAAATCCCCAAAACCCCCAACATATGCTAGAAATCCCCCACGAACAAATTTGACCCCCGGGAACACTCCCCGGGCGGGGTTGCCCAAATTTGGGGGGAACAACCACCCAAATTTCCCTTCATCCGGTGTACCGCGCGGGCATGGCAGCCCCCGAAGAAAGGGGGGTTTTTTTGGGTTTTAAAAGTAAGTATGTAAAACATTCCTTAAGGAAAGGAAAAATGTCCGGAAAGCAAGTTTAGGTTACCCGTAGAAATTTAAAAATTTAAATAAAATAGTCCCCCGGCCCCTTGGGGCCCAAAAATAAAATGGCCCCCCCCATTTCCCCCATAATATTTAAAGACGATAATAATAATAAATAATAATAATAATAATACTAATAATAATAATAATATAATAAAAATTTTAATAACCCCCGTGGCCGGCCCCAAATCGTCTTTTGGCCCGGGACATTCGCCCCCCCGTAAAATGATGGCCCCCCGGCATCCGGTCCAACATCTCCATTTGGCCCCTCGGACATCCGGGACATAATCCCAGCCCCCTTTCCCTGTCACTCGCGGATTCCGGGTTTCCCCGGCCCCCTCGGGGAGCCCACCAACATAATACTAATCCCACCCCCCGGGATATTAATAATATTTAAAAATAATAAAAATATGCCCCCCGGGGTGGTTTTTAAAAAATTTTTTTAAAATATCACACTCCCTTGGGAGTGGGTTTTTTACGCACCCCCGGAAATTTGGGTTTTTGAAAAAGCCCAGAAAATAATATATCACCCCCTGGAATTTGGTTTTTGGAAAAAAATTTGAAAATAATATATCAAAACCCCCCCTTTGGAGTGGTTTTAAAAAATTTAGAAAATAATATATCACACCCCCCCGGAGTGGTTTTGGAAAGTTTTTTTAAAAATCACACCCCTGGGGTGGTTTTATGGGGTTTTAAGGCAATTTGAACATTCCCCGAAATTACCATGTTTGGGGCATTTTTTCCCAAAAAAAAATATAAAGATTCTAGTTCAATCGCCCGAATGAATAGTGCTCCTTTCCGAGTTGGGTTTCGAATGAAAGAATAACCCCGAAAAGGGTCAAAATTTAAGCCTAATACACCTAAGACATGCCAAAAAAAGGAGAAGGGATAACTTCACATGCCTTTCTTGCTTGTTAAGCTCGTCGAACTCCAATCTAGTTTCGTCAATCCTACAAATGGTCACATTTACCAGTTACTATTCATGAGGTTCAAACTTCCAGCTTTGGAGTTTGGTATCGCCTACCGAAATTTCGGCATCTCCTATTAAATACACCATCCAAAGAAATTATGGCTAGGCCCAAATTCAATAACAATCCAGAATGGAACTCGGCCACATTATCACGGCAATGCCAACAACATCAATATTCGATTACAAACACATTCTAACATAGTAACCTTCATTTCCTACAAAGACAATTCCAACGCATTTTCTTCTTTCAAATATAATCCAAGTATAACAACAATTCTATATGTTCATGACATTACCATCAACACAAAGCAACATTGGAATCACACTATGTTCTAAATCAGCCCATGACATTAGGACTTGAATTTGGATAATCAAACCTTCATTTTCATCACATACAATCCTAGCAATTAACCACGAAAATACCACATAGAATGAGCTCAACAAGCCCCACATGAAAACGGCCCTTACTGACCAGCTTCCAGCATTGAAGGTTTCATAATTTTCCATTCATTCCAACATCTTGCTCTTGACAGCATGTAACAAATTAGAATTGATTCTTCCTTCTAAACATACAATACATATACCTGGCCAAATGTCAACGTACATGCTTTCATGAAGTTTATTCATTTTCTACACCTTACAACAACGCACAAACATGTTGAATACAATTAGTTCTTCATTCTTACAACAACCACGCACAACGGCTACAACACACTACCACACGGCTATACTTCAAACACCACGCTTCCATAACTCATTTCACTTTCCATGCTTCCTGACATACCACAAACTCATAGCATATGAAAAATGAGATGGAATATACCTTTGTTCTTCACTTTGCTTCCATTTCTCGGCTAACACGCTGTAGGAAAGAATGTTTTCTTGCTTCAACAATTGCTCCACGTCGTAAGAGGACCTTCCTAATTAGTAGGAAAGCATGAAAAAAATATTTTCAAGACCAAAACCAAGGAAATTTGATTTGATAACCATGGCCAGAAGTATGCTCCCCGCTTTTTTTTCTTCTTGTGTTTCTTGAATTTTCTAGTGTTCAAAATGATGAAAACTTGCCTTCTTGATCACTCCCCCCCTATATATATATTATGGGGACAGGGCCATGAGGGGCAAATCCATGTGCCCCCCCTCTTTCTTTTTTTTTTCTTTTTTTTCCCCTAAATTTCTTCTTTTCTAAGTTTTCCAAATGAAAAGAGAGCCAATATGATCAACACTCATCTAATTATATATATATATATATATATATTTTCATTTCCTTGGCCTGGCCCCCTCCTCTTTTTTTTTTTTTTCATGAAACTTTAAATTTTCCATAATGCTTTTTAGTCTAAAATTTTTCCTTAATGCTTTTCCCACAAAATCATAAAATTTTGAAAAAAATAAAACCCCTTTTTTCCATACTTTTGAAACAATTTAAAAAATTTTCCCAAAAAAATCGAGATTAACATCCTCCCCCTTTAGAACTTCGTCCTCGAATGTTCAAGGGACCTTATGGGGTGATTAATTTTCCCGGGAGGATCCCTTCGTACCATTGCCCTTTTTCTTCGTACTCATTCTTACAAGTCCAACATGATATATTCTCCTCCCGGGGTTTACCGCCAATAGTCTTCCGTTGGGACCCCGGTCTTTAAATTCAATCACAATGGGTAGTCATACGCATTCATATGTATATACATAATTATTATCAACTAATTCACAAAATGTTTCCAAACGTGGTTCAAGCCTGATGTTACATCCCGCCTTTTCGCATAATTGGAAAATTTGAAATGATTGTGATTTATGTGAAAGGAGGTCATATTTGAATTTTCTTAGCAAGTGTGTCGCAATTATGGAGGCGAATGCGAAAACAGGAGAGGGCCCAAGGGGAAAATTGGAAATTTTTGGGAAAATTTTTTTCGGGAAAATTTTTAAAACATGAATTATGAAGAATTGGGCCAAAAAAAAAAAATTTAAAAAATTTGGGCCCCCTATTTAAGTGGTGGGGATGAAGGGGTAAGCCCTAAAATTTCATGCAATTTTCCATTTATTAATTATATGAGATAAAGGTTCGAAACCAAAAGAAACAAAGTGAACCAAAAACAAAAAAAAAAAAAAAAAAAAAAGCCGGCCAAGAGAAAGAAAAGAAAGAAAAAGAAGGAAAAAAAAAAATTTTCCCAAACTCTCTACCTTGATTCAAAAATTGAATTCTTTTTTATCCTTACTAAGTTCAAGGTACTCTACCCCGTGGAAAAATTATTTTGGCAAGAAACTACCTTTGTGGCAAATGGAAGAGTTGAGAAAAGGTAAAAAATAATTCATTTTCTTATGTTATGAAGTTTGGTTTAATTGGGAGAAATGAGAAGAATTCATGAAAATATGGAAGATTCAAAGTGGGTGTGTTATAAAAGAAAGTTTATATATATTGCATGTTTATGACGACTTGAATTTTATGTTATATTTTAGTTGTGGTTTTGATTGAACCATGTTGAAAATAAAGTAGAAGAAATGGAAATTGGAAAAAACAAAGTGTTGGGTGTGGTATAGAAAGGGGAATGGAAATGAATTAATTTTGTTTGATATGTCAATTGTGTTTTTGGGCTTTTGAAGTAGTTGGAAGATAATGGCTTGAGTTTAAAGAAGAAAGGGTTTTTTTTGTTGGGAAAAAAATAATTTATTATATATTATGTAATTGGAAACATGAAGTTGTGGGATGTATATGGTGATTGTTGTAAGTGAAATACAAAAAAATAAAAATATTTGAATATTTATTTGAAAATTTGGGGGTTTTTAATGGATTATGAGTTCGGGGGAAAATTTGTATATTTGTATATCTTATGTATGTTTGGTGAAAAATGGTATATATGCCTCCGAAATTTTGTTGTAATGGTCTTAAATGAGTAAATGAATATGGGAAAGTCGATGT
>NW_026724873.1:0-5032 GCF_029784015.1 Lycium ferocissimum
TTTTTAAGTTTTAAACCCATCAATTTTTATCTACATTAAGGTTACTAATCATTAGACTCCCCCCATATACATATCTCAATCCTTCAAACAAATTCATTTATATCCTGAAATTTCGGCAGCATCTCCTCATAATATACCATCCCCGAGAATCTAACTCGGCAAATTTTAATCAACAATAATCCAGAATTCTGGCCAATAAACCAACAACAATACTAGCAATTATTCTAGCAACAACAATATTCAATTCAATTCAATTCAATTCAATTCAATTCATAATGTTTAACAACTCAATCGACATACTACTTTATCCGAAACCTTCAATTTCACCAACAACCATACATTTCATTATCATTCATATAACTTCTTCAACAACACCCTTCATTCTACATCATAATCATAATGACAACAACTAAAATGTCGAATAACATCAATTTACGATAACTTACGAAAACACCTACTATTCGGCCACAACCACTTCTTTACATATTTTCATGCATTTCCTTCCATCTCTACACATTCCAACACAACACAAGACTAAATAAAATTAATTCATTCTTCCACGTACACAACACACACACGACCAACTCATACAATACAACACGCGGCAAGCACACGGCCAACTTGGCGTGCACACTTCCATAATTTTCATTCATTTTCTTGACATAACAACAACTTGACATGATACACACACAATCAACCACCACATACCACACGGCTTCTACCATATGCATGTGTTCCATGTTTCCATCCATTTTCATGCTTCACAACATACATAAACAATAACGTATGAAAAATGAGATTGAATCATACCTTGTTCCTTCACCTCCTCTTCTCGGCTAGGCCTTGTTTTTGCAAAACAATGGTTTCTTAACAACAACTAATCCACGTCGACGAGGACCCTCCGATTAGTAGAAAACTAGAAGAAAAATAATTTTCCATGATCACCTTCAAGGCGATTCCGGCCGGCCTTGCGCGTGACTCCTCTCTCTTTCTCCCTCTTTTCTTGAATTTTCTAGAACTTAAAAATGATGAAAACTTGCCCTCTTTGATCATCCCTCTATATATATATATATATATATATATATATATATATATATATATATATATATATATATATTGCTATGGCACATGACCATGCACATGGCCAAGCACATGGCTGACCCTGTGCTCTTTCCCTTTCTTTTTTTTTTTTCTTTCTTTTCCTCCAAATTTTCTTCAAATTTCTAGAGTTTTTCAAATGACAAAAGATGAATTCTTGCCTTGTCATCTTTGTCCACAATATGTTTTTGGCCACCAAAGCATAAGGTGAACACATGGTTTATTGCATGGCTTGCAACAAGTGGCCAAAGCACAAGTGGGACCTACGGCCACATTGGCTTTTTCCAAAAATTCATGAACTAATAGAAACTTCTAAATCCCACATTTGCCCTTAGTCTTTCTCAATATTTCCCCACTAACAATATTCATAACCTACTCGTACGTTAAAATAATTTGGTAAATGGTCTTGCTCCCGACATACCACGACTACTTCGAAATATCTAAACGTGCAAAGTACGGGTTATAACAGATCCGACTTGATACTCTGCATTCATAAAAGAACAGGCAAGTGCAAATCATTCTGAAACAACAATCTTGGTAGGCATCGTAGGCCGACTACGCATAGATACACCACAATTCGAGAAAATAACGCGGTTAAACAAGTAAACCAATCACGCATGAAATATTATAATCGTAACCGAGTATCCGTCAACACCTATGTAAGTATCTAACCCCAATTTAATAAGTCTGAGTATATCTTGTTATATCCCGTATTTTGTACGTGGGAATATTTTAAGTTAGTTGCGACAAGTTAAGGACAAGGCTAATTTTCGATTTGGTGTAGTGTATAAGTTGTTTATGAATTTTATTGGTGTGGAAATATTAAGGAAAACTTGGGGCTAAAAGTTGTAAAAATCATTTCATGGAATGGCCAAAAGGGCCAAAGTGGCCGTGTACTTTGGGAGTGGGTCCCACCCGTGGTTGGCCAATTACCTTATGCCATGAAATGGTACATGTGTTCATCTTATATTTGTGGGAGCTATATATATATATATATATATATATATATAAGAGATGACTAAGCAAGGCACAATTCACCATTTTGCAAACTCTAGAAAATTTGAGAAACTTGAAGAACAAGAAGGAGAACCATTCGGCCAAGGGCTGGCCGAAATGGCCCCATAAAAATTGATCAAGAAAAATTATTTTCTTCTAGCTTTCCTGAATTGGAAGGTCCTTTTTAACATATAGTAGTTGTTGGAGCAAGCAAAGCGTTTATTTTTGCAAAACACCACCATAGCCGAGTGGAAGAAGTTGAGTGAAGAAGAAATAAAAGATTTAATCTTCATTTTCATATGTTATGCATGGTTTGTGTATGTTGTGGAGTGTGGAAATGAATGAAATTCATGAAAGTATGGTGTTGATGTTGTAGCCGTGTAGGTGTTGTATGGTGTAGGGGTGATGAACTAATTTTATTTAGTATTTTGGTTGTTGTGTTGTGGATTCTATGATGAAAATGAAGGTTCTAATGGTTCAAGTTGAAGTTGTAGTCGTTTGTGAGTTGCTGTAGGAGCTAATGTGACCTTAATGTAATTTCTTGTATTTATAAGAATAATGTTGTTAAAGTGTGGATTGTTGGTGTAGTTCATGAATTTGGAAGAAAGAAATGTGTTGTTGTTGTTCTTGTTGAATTTGGAAGGTTTCGGGTGGAGTAGTATATTGATGGGTTGGTTTGAATATCGTGTGAATTGTCTGAAGTGTTCTTGAGTCGTGTTTGAATGGTTTCGGATTAGTATTTGAATTGTGAGCATTGATGTTGGCTTGATTGTATGTGGTTGATTAGAATGTAAATGAAATGTGGTCGAATCATATGGAAAAGGATTACTAATGTTAGAATGCGTTTTGAATTACTCGTTGATGTTGTTAGTATGGTTGTTGGTATTGTTGTTGATGATTTGGCAGGTTGAATTCTGGGGTTGTTGAATTCTGGGGAAATGCTGTCCAAATTTACGTGAATAGCGATAGCTTGAATTGAATTCTTAAGTGCTTATGGCTAATGTTAGTACTTAATGATGTTGTTGTAGATCTTGGGAAGCCCAAGACTTAGGTTTGGATTAGCTTAGGAAGCGGACGAGGTATGTAAAGCTTACCCTCTCTTTCTTTTGGCATATCTTAGTTGCAAGTAAGCTATGATACGAGCCTCGGGGTAACTCTATTCTTACGATCCGAGCATGTCTACGATTCTTATTCACCTCTTAATGTTGGCATTCTTAATCTAGTAGAATTATGGTCCTTATGTCTTTGGCATGATTGGATTTCAAATGTTGCATAAAGAGTTTTGTTCTTAAAGGATTCAGTAACTACGAACGACCGTAACTTTCATAGAAGGGCTCGGATCGCTTCGATATGTTCGTAGAAGTGTTCTATAACGTATAATGTCCCTAACTTTCATATATGGTCTCGAATTGCTATGATATGTTTGTAAAAGTGTTCTATAATGAAAAATGCCCGTAACTTTCTTAGGCGGGCTCGGATTGGCTCGATATATGTTTGTGATCTCTAAGACATTATGTGACATGTTTCGTAATGAGATTTCAAGAGTCCTAAGTGTGACTACTATTCGATACTCGAGCGTTGATTTGTCTACTTATCTATCGAGTCTGAGATGATGATTTGTATGCATATGGTTTCTCGCTACTCTTGCTCGTGCGGTACATTGTGCTCTTTCAACGCGTCTCGGGCCAGGGCATGTATTCGTGCAACTCCACTGCATTATTCACCGCGTCCCTCACTAGAGGGCTGGGGCACGTTATTCACCGCGTCCTCGCCTCGGGGCGGGGCACGTTATATGATATGATGATGGCGCCGGCCCACGGGATGGGCCGAGTATGATATATATGATGGAGACGGGATCTCCTTTACCGAGTCCCTCATTAGAGGGCCGGGCCACGCTATTCACCGAGTCCCTCGCTAGAGGGCCGGGTACGGTATATATATGATGGCATGAATATATGACGACATGATGATATGATGATTTTATTTACCGCATCCCGCACTAGAGGGCTGGGGCACGTTGTATATACATGATATGATGATTTTATCTACCGAGCCCCTCACTAGAGGGCCGGGACACGTTATGTATATGCATATGTACTACATGATATTGGCATGTATGATTTATGTTTCAAAGGCAAGCCTTGTGGTTTTCTGGTTATTGTACGAGTTTTCTACACTCCTTATTTCAGTATGATCTGTTCTTGTGTTCATGCTTTACATGCTCGGTACATATTCCATCTTGACCCCCTTTCTTCGGGGGCTGCGTTTCATGCACGCGAGGTGTATAAAGATGAGTAGGGCACCATTGAGAATGTTCCATTTGGATTGAGAGCTCCGTTTCAGTCTTTGTAGGTAGTCGAGAATATTTATGTTATGGTATCTTGGTTATGTTAGAGACTTTGCGAGACGGAGTCATGTATATAATATGTCGAGTTTTGTAAAAAGCTGACTCAGCGCGATGTATCATTATGCATTATATTGCCGATTTCATATGATCACAGATTTTATTCGATTTGAGAAAGATGAAAAGTTTGTTGTTCTTTGAAAAGCTTTCTTTATGCACTCATTTCATGATTTACGAGTCCAGTAAGATTATGAGTATCACGAGAATACGGGTTCGCTCTGCCCTATTGGGGTCGGGTGCCATCATGCCTATAAAGTTAGGGTGTGACATATCTGAATCTGAAAACAATCGCATGATATGGAATCATCACGGTCAATCATCAAACACCGTCGTCACAATACGTACGTCTCGGTGACTCGCTCATATCATAATGCAATGCAATGCAATAATGATATGAATGTGATGCCATGCCATGCTATGCAAATGAGGTGTACACATGCACTCTGGATGGAAATATCGACGTGTCGGCAGCACAACCCAGTGTGACTCGCAAAGTCTAAGTTTCCCCCTCCGGATCTTTTCCCAAAAAGATGA
>NW_026724874.1:0-5200 GCF_029784015.1 Lycium ferocissimum
AGTTATAAACCAAACTCAAGTTAGATCCACCCGTCTGGGCCCCCACGATCTATAAACAAGTCATAAAATGCCAAACATTAGCTAAAGACTTTTTTGGGCATTTAATTCCAAATTTGCCCTTAATTCTACGAAATTTGGGCAGCATTTCACAGCAAATAGGCCACCAGAAATTTAACTCGGCCATATCAATCAACAACAACAACAACCAACCAACCTAGCAACATTAAAAACTAATCCGGAAGGCAATACAAAATTAATAGCTCTCTTTTCCATCAATCAACAACTTTCATAAATTCAATTCGACGACTTACCTTCAAGCCAACATCGACGCTTATACATTCACATACTAACCCGAACCCATAGCGACAACATTTAAAGGCATTCTAAGCAATTCATACAACATTTCCAACAATCCAAATTTTTTTCCAATCGTAGAAAATTCGGCCCAAAAATCAAAGAACCTCACCAACCCATTCCTCATTTTCAAATCATGATTTGTATCCACAATTCACATTCTAACAATGCTATTATCATCAATACACAAATTACATTAAATGTACAAAAATCTCCAAATCAGTCCAACAATCACAACATCAATTTGAGCCATTAAACATTCATTTCCAACATAGAATTCATAACGACGACGACTAAAACATTAAGCGATATCAATTCGTTCATTGTCATGTGGTATGACCCATTTCGACCAACACTACATATACATATATGGATGATTCTCAATCGTTTCTTCACCACAATGATCATAATAATGCCAACTAAGCCTAATTCATAGCTTCAATATCACAACACACACACTACACGGCTAAAACACCACACACACACAACTCACCAACATGCCTTATTTCATGATTTTCCTCCATTTTAACATACTACAACAAACATACAACCTTAATACATAAAACATAATGAATTCTTACCTTTCTTCTTCAACTTTCCAATAGCCTAGGGTTTCCAAGGATGAAAATTAATGGATTGATCGCTCCAACGACATCTCCACGCTACTTAGGGACCTCAATATAGTAGGTTTGCATCAAGGGAAAATTTTTAGGATGGCTTGAAATGGGGTTGATTTTTTTTCCCCAGAATTTGGAGAGCCTCCTTTTGTGGAGAGCTTCGCTTCTCTTTTTTCTAAGTGTTAAAAATGAAGCAAATGAATACTAGTAGTCATCTTTTATGTTAGCAAGACTTGGTCAAGGGTCCCTTGGCCCACATTAATGTGTTGTTCCAATTAAAAGTTGACACAAAAATGGTGTGGGCCAAGTCCACTACCACGGCCATAGAAAAATGGATGACTTTTCCACTTCCAATTTTATCACTTTTGGTCCCAAATTCTCCTAATTATTCCATACCAACAAATTCATGAACAACTTATGTCTTAAAGAAAAAATTGAAAGGTCAAAAATCTCGACTTTGTATCCCGAAATAGTTTTGTCCTTAACTTATCATAATTAATCCGGATTGTTCCAATGTTCAAAAATACGGGATATATGATGCGGCCCTTTTTCTTTAGGGGTTGCGTTTCATGTCGCGGGTACACGGGTAGGAAGATATTAGCGAGAAGATGTTCCAGCGGGATTGGCGAGCTCCATTTTCTCGGAGTGCGATTCGGAGTATTATTTGTATGGTTCTATGTTCTGTGTTAGAGACTTTGCAGACAGTGTCGTGGGTATAAGATGTCGGTTATGTAAGCGGCTATGTAAGCCGATGTATTACTACGCATTGTATTATAAGTTTTATATATTATAGATTTTATTTGATTCGAGAAAGGTAAAAAGCATAGTGTTCTTCGAAAAACTTTCATTATGTATTTGTGTCATGATTTGGGGGCCAGAATGATTATGAGTATTACGAGAGTCAGCGGGTTCGCTCGGCCCTAGGTAAGGGTCAGGTGCCCATCACACCCTATCGGACTAAGGGTGTGACAATAACACCATGATATACATATATATATATACTGTACCCGGCCCGCTAGTGCGGGACTCGGAGAAAGATGCGAAAACAGAATGCACAAACAGAATAGTGAATAGCCATATGCATATAAAATCATCTTTTGAGACTCGATAGGTAAGTAAGTAATCAACGCTCGAGTATTAAAATGATAACCAGATTAAGTTATTTCTAAATGTCGCTATAAGTTGTATTAAGGGAAGACTCGGGGATCCTAGACATGTATCAAACCGATCCCGAGCCCGCCTATGAAAGTTACGGACATTATTCATTATAGAACCCTACGAACGTATCAAAGCAATCAGGAGCCGCCCTTTATGAAAGTTACGGACATTATTCATTATAGAATCCTTTAGGAATAGGATCTCTCTATGCATCATGTACTATCCAATCATACAAAAAGACTCGGCAATAGCTCGACTATATTAAGAATGCTAATATCAAGAAGTGAATAAGAGTCGTAAACATGCTCGGAACATACGAATAGAGTTACCCCAAGACTCGTATCGTATCTCACTTACCTCTTAGACATGCCAAAAGAAAGAAGGGATAGGCTTTACATACCTTGTCCGCTTCCTAAGTTAATCCGAACTTAAGTCTCGGGCTTCCCAAGATCTGACAACGTCATTAGATACCAAACATTAGCTATAGGTACTTAAGAATCAATCTAAGCTAGCACTTCATTTATAGAAATTAGGCGGCATTTTCTTTATAAATTCAACAAACCCCGAGAATTCCACTCGGCCAAATCATCAACAACAATCCCAACAACCATATTAACAACATCAACAATTAATTCAAAATGCATTCTAACGTTAGTAACTCCTTTCTACAAAATTCGACGGCATTCCAATTACATTCAAGTCAACCACATACAATCAAGCCAACACCAATGATCACACGTTCAAGTACTAACCGAGACCATTCAAACAAGACTCGAGAACAACCGGACAACCGCACAATATTCAAAACATCCCAACCAACATACAACACCACCGAAATCTTCCAAACTCGACAAAGACGGCCAACATATTCTTTTCTTCAAATTCGTGAACTATGCCAGCAACCACACGTTAACAACATCATTTACACAAATGCAAGAAACTATATTAACATCATATTAGCTTCTACAATAGCCCAAAAACAATTACCACTCCAACTTGAACCATTAAACCTTCATTTGCATCATAGAATCCACAACAACAACAACCAAAAATACTAAGTAAGTTTAGTTCATCATTCCTACATAGAACAACCCCTACACGGCTCAACACCTACACATATGGTTCCATGAATTTCATTCATTTCTACACACTACAACACGTTCAAACCATCCATAATACATGCAAAAGAAGATTAAACCTTACCTTTTCCACTTAACTCTCAACTTGGCTAGGGTTTTGTTACATCCGGCATTTTTGAGTATTTGAAAAAAATTGGGAATAACCTTGACTTGTAAGGAATAAGGTCATGTTTGGATTTTACTTAGTATGTGTATGCCGGTTATGGAAACCTGAATGCGGAAACAATGGAGAAGGGCTAAGGGCAAAATTGGAATTTTGGAAATTTGTTTCGGGAATTACAAAATAAGAATTTTAATGAATTGGGCTTGGAAAAAAAATAAGGAAATAAGGCCCAATTAAAGGAGGCCCAACCGGCCAACATGGCCTTTGACCCAAGTCCATTAAATTGTCATGTGATGATCATGTGTTTTAATAATATAAGGATGCTAGCATGTAGAAGTTTCAAGAGAAAACAAGAAACAAATCAAGAAAGAAAAAGAAAAGGCCATTCGGCCGTGAGAAAAAAGGAAAGAAAAGAAAAGAAGAAAAAAATTCTTGGAGCTTGGTCTTGATTTCCAAAGCTTGGTTCTTCTTGAATTAGTAATAAGCTTAAGGTGCTCTACAAGTTGGTATAATTTTCAAGTCAAGGGAGTGCTTGTTTTGGCAAAGGCTATTGGAAAAGGTACGAATTTCATGTTTTCTTTCATGTTATGGAAGGTTTGTGGATGTTAGAATAAGTGGAATGGTATGGAAATCATGGAATTGTGTTTGTGAGTGTGTTAGCCGTGCATGTGTGTGAGTGTGTTGTAGCTAGTGGAGACATAGTAGTTGTATGAAGGAAAATTGTTAAACTTGGTAGCATGTTGATTATGTTGTTATGGTCTTATAAAATAAATGCTGAAGTATGAAGAATTGTGTATTGTGAATTGTGGTGTGTGAGCGTGTGTATGTGTGTATATATAGCCGTGCATGTGCATGGTTGTGTATTGAAGATGTGTTGAATTTTATGTTGTGTTCTAGTTGTAGTTATGATGAAATTCATATTGGAAATGAAAGTTGAATGAATTTGACGGAAGTTGGAAAAATTAGAGGTTGGCCGTGACCTATGGAAAAATTGAAATGAAAATGAATTGTTTTGTTTGATATGTTGTTGTGTCGTATGATTCTTATGACCTCAATAAAGGTTTAATGGTTTGAGTTGGTATTGATTTGAAAGTATGAAGTTGAAATGAGAATTATTGCATTATGTTGGAAAGTAGGCATATTGTGTTGATTGTTGTTGTTGTTGTTGGTGTTGTTGTTGGCTTGTTGTTGGTTAGTTAAGCCGAGTTGAATCTCGGGGTGTCACATTTATAGGGGAGGTCTTCTTAGAATTTCGGTGGCCAAGTACCAAAGTTGAAATGTTAACTTGCGTGAATAGTAGCTTGGTAAGGATGACCATTTGCGAATTTACGACGAACGGGAATTGAAATTGGACGAGCGTAAGGCACAACCAAGGTATGTAAAGCATTGCCCTTCATTCTTTGGCATGTTCTAAGTACAATAGACTCGAACGCGAGCCTTAGATATGATCCTCTTCCTAGAAATTCAAGATTGGAAATTGACCCCATTTTATTCAATGAGATTGAATTGGTCTCTTAATATTTCGTCGGCAAAATAACCTATATGTATGCAACTTTCACCAATGAAGTTAGAATGCTCTAAAACTCTCTCGGATGACTCCATAAGACCTATGATTCGTAATATACGTACGCCACCTCGGTTCGGCCCAAGGTGGGCCCACGAGTACGATGCTTCTGTCTTGACTTTAATTAACCCATTTACCGAAATTCACAGGTAACTTTGGTTATTATTGTTCTTGTGACTGTGTTTATGAGTCATAATACGTTTTGACATACGGAACGTTCGGACACTCTGTTCGACATATTCGTATAAAAAACCCTTTCCCCTTG
>NW_026724875.1:0-4920 GCF_029784015.1 Lycium ferocissimum
TTCACCAGGGGAAACCCTTTTTTTCAGAATCTGGTTTCGTTTGATCTCAACCCTTATGGAATTTTCTTGCACTTTTTAACACCATTATCCATCAAGGGGGTGTTATAACTCTTTAAACATTATTAAATCAACATTAGCTCGGTATTTTGAAAACGTTTTTTCAAAACACGACTCATACTTTACATTCTTCAAGAACTTTCTTCTTTGCCTCGGATGCCCTTGGAATTTTAATTAAAACCCTAAGTCCCAAACCCTTGTGGGACATTATATACATCTTCCCTTATTTAGTCTATCTACCACTGACGACTAAATTTTCGGGGTTAAAAATACGTAAGTCCCCGATATATATATATATATATATATATATATATATATATAAAGTAGTAGAAAATGCGGAAAAAAAATAAACACCCCCGGGTGTATCAATAATACAAGAGCATCAAAGGGGGAATAATACAACCAATACTAATACATAAAATGTTTATGTCTTTAGTAAATAGGTATATGATAGGAAAGTCTTCAAGGTCGGCGGACGGCCATGCTCACCACAGAAACTCGAGAAAAATTTTCGTACGCGGGTCGCGAGAAGTGGGTTCGACTTGATACTGCATTCATAAAGAATGCAGCAAGTGGAGGAATCGGTACACAAACGATGGTGGTAGGCATCAATAGGTCGACTAAGCATGGTTAAAACAATTTAGATAATAAAGGCAAGCAAATAAACCAACCCGAACGCAAAACCGATATAATCGTAATGAGAGTATCGTCGTAGTATATAAGCATCTAACCCCAAATACTTTAATATATCCGATCAAATCTAACATCACAATCAAATCATCAAACATCTCAATCAATCATAATGCGATGTAATGCCATAATGGTATGAATGCAATGCAATGCAATGCCATGCAAATGAGGTGTACACATGTACTTCGAACGAAAATATCAACGTTTTGGTAGCAAAACCCAGCGTTACTCACGAAGTCTAATTGCCACCCGTCTCGGATCTTTGCCCAACAGACAGACGGGACCCCGGATCTTTGCCCACGGGGTTTTCCATCGGTACCCAGGAACCGTGGCGTAGTCCATGCATATTCAACGTCAACCAAACAAATCGGCCATCTAACAATAATACCCGAGATATAGATCATCGAACATCGCCCGTCTCAAAATCACTCAGTAGAAGATGCGCCCAAATATCAGTTTTCCACTGATCAATGATTAGTGATTGAACCTCGGACGTCGACCTTCACACAATCACTCGGAGTAAAAGAGGTTTGTGTGGTATTAGTTTCACCGATCAGCGATGCTGGGATCAAATCCCGAGATTATCGACCGTCTACATCGTGAATGAGTGAGAATGTATGCGATGCGTATATCAACATCAACAATCAAGTTCAATATCACAAGTACCAGCGATAGATGCATCGACCCGACAATGTATCAATATACGCCATTACCAGCGATTGGGTATGTCTGACAATATATCAATATCATAAGTACCAATAGTGGGTATCAGGCAATATATCGATATCCGCGATACCCGATAATAGATATCTATAACAATATATCAATATAACAATACCAATAATAGGTATACCAACAATATATCAATATCCATACCGAAGCGATTGGGTATGCCAACAATATATCCCAATCGAGATGAGTAACAGGATCTAATAGCTACCAACAACTCATGGCTTCAGGCCAATACAAAAGAATAGTCAAGCACAACATAACGCGGTGGCTAATCCCAACACACAACAGGTCCCAACCTAAGGCAATATCCAACCCAACTTCATACCCGAAAGTTCACATGTTGTCTCCGACAATATAATCTAAATATGTGCTTCGCTCTATGAAGTCTCACTAAGGGTAAGCCATAACCTACCTAGATGGCTGAACAGCAGCACCAATAACTCAATCCTTTGCCTTGCCTTTTCGCTGAACCTCAGAACCTAAGTAGTCTAAGCATAATCGAATTCTATATTAGAAATCATGAAGAATGATACTAATATTGCCATAATTCAAATAGGTCAATTTCTAACCCTAGAAATTGGGAAAACAAGCCAGCGAGAGACTAAAAGCGGGGAAATTCTAAAGTAAAATACCAAATTAAGTACTGAGTGATCATACTTCAGCCACTAATTATTGATTTAACTCAAGGATTAATATAATTTGATTTGACAAAAACCCCCTAATTGGGTATAAACCCTAAGTCTATGATTTTCAACGCTAAAAGCGGAAGATATATGATTAATAAGCTTAGATTATTCAATGTCTAACATAAACATCAACAACTTATCATTAATAAGCCTAGGGACAATCTTTACCCCCAGTATCTTCAAAGAAGCACTTATCAAATTTGAAACATAAGTACGTTGAGTTATGGTTAAGTAAAACCACTTTGGAATAAGGAGCAAGCATTATTAAGTATATTTAATGAGTGAAGATGTATATAAGGTATACGAGAAGGTTTTATAAGGAAATGAGCGGAAGAAATGGAGTGGTACGCTTTGGAGAAAGGATGGGAAAGTTTTTGGAAAATTTTGGTCCAAATTGAGGGAAGAATATCTCTTAGCATATGAAGTGTTTTGAAGTGAAACAAAACCTTAAATGAATTTCGTCGAGTCTAGTTTCCCAACGCAATAACGCCATCGATAGGACATCGGAGTAGAGTTTGAACGTTACAAGTTCGGTTGCGAACGAAACTCGGCTACGTCCCCGCTAGGGTCGCCGCCTTTTTGATCGCTACGGTGACCCGACCCGACTTTTGAACCTTAAAAAAAGGGAAAAAACCCCATTTTTTTCACCTAAAATCAGTTTTTAAAAACTCAGCAACAAAAAGGGCAATTATGTCAAAAAAATTCGGGGTTTGAGTGATTTTAAGTGGCGGAGTATTAATCGGCTCGGTTAATGCATAGATGTGATTCTAGTATGGTTTTGTGATGGATTCAAGGTTGATATTGAAGATATCGCTTTTTAAAAAAAAATAAGATATGAATCTCTCCTTATTAATATTACTTTTGGTTTTTTTTACAAAAGATAGAGTGATTAAATGGTTGTATAATAAAGTTTTTGGGTTTGAGAAATTTGGAAACATGCGTGGGATTTTTTGGGAATTTTTTTTTTTGTTGATGTTGTTGATGTTGGTGCTATTGTAGTTGTTGTTTTGTTGGTTTTGTGATTTCGGGCTAGGGATATAAACGGGGGTTTTTGCGTTTTTGGAAATTTTTAAGGATTTAATTTGAAGGCTAAGACAAGCATATGATAATGACCAACAATAGTATAAATGATCTTATGTGTTGCAAGCAAAGTAAGTTGGAAAAGTCGAGAAGTAAGTTTCCCGGGGTATTTTAAAGGCTCTTTTTTTTTAAACGCATGATTTTTTTTCCTATGAACGCTTACATGGTTCCTAATAGCCTTTTTTCCCAAAAACCCGAAGTTCATGATTCTCAAGTTCTTGAGATGCTAAAGATAGATGTTTTTGATGGTAATAATGATGATGATTCCATTTCTTAAGATTCCTACTATTGAGACCTCTTTGACTATTCCCCAAAAGATGTCTATTCTAAAAATTATTCTTGGGTTCGGAACCCCTGTGTAGTACTCCTTTCTGTTAAAAGCTAGTATAAGAATAGTTGGTTACATAAGATGATTGAATGTCGGGAGGTATAATTAGTTTTATGTTGTTTATAGGTATTATCTTGCCCTTTTGGGTTTTTATTATATGTATACGGGGCCTACGGGTCATGAAGTTTTGGCCTATGGGTCATGGGTGGTTACTGGCCTACGAGTCATGGGTTATTACCCCCGGCGGGTCACGGGGTTGCGCATCCGACCCACGGGTTTGGAGTTGATTATAAAGACCTACGGGTCATGGAGTTGATTTTCACGATCTACGGGTCATGGGTTGTTTCCGACCTTAGTCATGGGTTGATTATAGGGCCCATGGTACGGCGTTTTATTTATGGGTTATGTTTTTTGTCGACCTTCGAGTCACGAAGTTATATCTATAAGTGATGTTATCTTGCCTCGGAAAGAAGGCAACCTAGGTAAACACCTCCCCAAAGCTTTGGAAATATCCAGTATAGTTTGTTATTTCTATCGTTGTTTCTTGCCCATATTGGTACATTATTTGTCGATGTCCCTTTTGAAGGGGGGCTGCGTTCTCCCCCGGGGGCGGGTAGTCGGATAGACGATTCAACTCGGTGGCCTTCCACTCGGCTACGGTCGGTGCACTCCCCCTTTGGGCGGGGGGGGTCCCCTTTTGGGGGTTCTATTTTGACGTTTTATGGGTGTGCGGGGCCGTCGTCCGCGGCTCGTGTTCCCTGGGTACGAACGGTTTTTGTAGTTGGGATATTATGTAGCCATGTTGGCTCTCGGTTTTGGGGTACTTCGTCGTTCGAATAATTCGAGACTTTCGAAAGTTAGGCGAACTATTTTCCAAAAAATTTTTTTAATGTACGAGTTGTCATGAATATTATTTTTTTGCTATGCTTAGTATAAATTTGTGAGAGGCTAAGGTCAAAAGAAAATTTGCAAAATGCGGGGGGGGAAATAATGCGGAAGGGTGGGGCAAAAAGGTAATATTGAGGAAAGTCAAAAAGGGAAAACGGGAATTTCACAAAAAGGGTCATGAAAGTTCAAAAAGGGGCCCTATTGGCCATGTGACAAAAAAAAAAAAGAGAAAAAAAAAAAAAAAGAATGGAAAATGATGACAAAAAATAAGTCATCTTTCCTATGAATTTTAAAAAATTTCTAGACAATGAAAGAAGGGTCAAGTCCCCCCTTTCTTTAATTAGGATTAAAAAAAAATGGGGAAAGTGGGGGAAAAAACCCAAAATATATATGGGGGTATCATTTTAAATTGGGGAAATTTGGGGGAAAAAAAAAAAAAAGAAAAAGAAAAAAAAATGG
>NW_026724876.1:0-4461 GCF_029784015.1 Lycium ferocissimum
AGCTGTTTTATTTCGAAATGCTGTTTTTTCGGATTGGTTGTAACGTCTATAATTCTCTACCCCGATGTCCTATCAATAAACGGTTTATTCGTCATAAACTGCTCGATGAACCTTTAGGCTTTTAAAACCCCTTAAAACTCCTATACTATGAGATATGGCCCCCAAATTGACTAAATTTTTGACTTTTTTTTAAATTTTCGTCGAACTTTTTTTCTTCAACTCGATCTGAATTTGACCCCCCCTTGCCCAATAAGGTACTTCATCTCTCTTTCTGAGCGGTATAACAATTTTCTGCCATTGCTTATCCTTGACGGATTGACTTAGAAGGATTTTCCCCTTCCCGGGTGGATCGATTGTGGGGGCTTTAAAAAGCTAAAACCTTTTGCTATACCCCCGTCCGCGACTGGGCCCCCGATCCTCCCCGCGGAAATGGGGTTTCACGGTCTATTGTGATCTTCGCAGGGGTTTTGGTGGGGTGTTGGGGGGGTGAGTGTAGCATGCTTCCGCCCCGGGGTTACGAAAAAATTACCCTCCCCTGTTTTTGGGGTTTTTTCCGTAGTCTTCGCCTTAAGCTTTGGAGGCAACGCGGTGTCCAGGAGTTTTTTACCGTCCCAACCCGGATGTTTTCCCCGAGAGAGATCTTAATTCCAGGGGATGGATGGGCTTTTTGGCTATAAATTTCCTTTATCACCTGGAAAAACTGTGGTGGATGATGTTAGTCTCAAGGGGTAGTATGGTGAGTTTAGCTCGATTGTTATTTTGAGGGGGGCGCCCGTTGCCATGGGGTTTAAACTACCAGTTTGCCCCAAAATGTTTTCGGCCCGGGTAAGATCTTGGCTTGTTAGGGGAAAGGTCTCTTATTGTACGGATCAAGGCTTCGGTTTTGGGGATGCTCGGTTACAAGATTCGAGATAGGGTTTCGGGGGGAGGCCAAGGGGCGGTTGATTGGGGTATTCGAGGAATAGGGACGCTTTACGTTCCTCTTTGGTGACTTGATTGGTTGATCTTTCGAGGCCCCCGGTTCCCTTTCCTTATCGGGGGCGACTAAGATGAGTGACTTGAGACAAACATTGGTGGCGTCTATAAAGGAAAAATATAGTGGATTTTTGGCTAAGCGGAGAAATTGTTGGGTAAACAGGCCCCGGCGCCCTTTGGGGTGCTTTGGGGGTCCCTTCCCCAGTGGAAGTGGGGGGGTTACCTGAATTTGTTAGGGTCTTAAGACCCTTGGCAAGTTTGATTCTATTTGGGTGATAGTGGATGGTTGCTAAGTCCCCTTTGTTGGTTCAAGTTTCTTATACGATAGAAGTTAGCAAGGTATATTCAGATATTGGGAATTACATGGGATCCTTTTTTTGTATCGATGGGGTACTATTTTCCCTTTTTAATTTTGGGGGGGCATTTCATAAGGAGTTTGTTGGATTTTTCCCTGCTTTTCCCCCCTAGACCAAGCCCAAAGCGTCCCAATTAGGTGCTTGAGGACGGAAAACGTGTGTTATTAATTTTGGTGGTCTTGGGATAAATTTTCCCCTTGGTAAGTTTGCGTCAATTCGCTATCTTGGGGAGGGAAAAACCTTTTGGGGGCCATTGGGGGTTGATCTCGATTGGTTGGTTCGATGGGTTGGGCCCCGACGGGGGAGCAGGTCTATTGAATCCCCGATGGTGGGGTTATTTGGATAGGCTCGTGGGGGCTTGACGGAAAAGATGAATGGGGGCCGGAAGATCAGGATTTAAAGTTTCTTTGGTGACGGGTTTTATTAAAGGTTTCCCCCCAAAAGGGGGTTATGAGGTTTGGTAAGAGGGCAAGTTGGCCCCGGGGACATTGGGCCATTTGAGATTATGGATTATTCGGCAACTAACTTGAGTTACTTGGCGGGGAAGGGGGGGTTTTGGTTTTTGTTTGTCTTGGGAAAAACCATCCGGGTCCTTTTGTTGGGATTCTTGTCTTGATGGGTTTTACTTATAAAGGGGGAATTCGCGTTTTGGATGGCGGGGTTTAAAAATTGAGGTTAAAGTAGATTGCTTCGAAATCAAAGGAACCCGTCGTGGAAAGGGGTCCTTGGGAGTCGATATCTGCGGATATCCCCAGTTGTTGGTTTTATTTTTCCTATTTTCCTTCCTTTTTGTGCTCGAGCACGAGCAACAGTTCAACTGATATCTAATGTAACGACCCGTTTGGTCGTTATAGTCTCACCTTTTTCGTTCCCCGGGTTTTCTCCTTTTGACAGGGGTTTTTGACACCCCCCGAGGTGTCTAGATCGTATTTGAGAACTTTTTGGAAAAATAAGCTTAAAGTGAAAAATGTTTTAAATGAAGTTGACTTTTTGGGAACGAAATTTTTCAAAATTTTGTCGATTTTAAAAAAGGGTTTGGATGGTCATTTAGAACTTTTGTTGTATTTGGTTTGGTTCCAATGTACTCGGATCATTTCAACCCTTTGGGTGGGAAATTTGAATTAAGGCATCGGAGGTTGACTCGGTCAACGAGACCCCGTTAAAATTGAGGCCCCGGGCATGTTCGTAACGTGTTTTTTTGTGTGTTTATGTATATGGGATGTGGGAACCCAACTAGTTGGTCGAATGGTTTTGGAACTTTGGGAGATTTAGTGTACCGGGGGCCCCCTTTTGCAACACACGGGGGCCCCTTTTGGGCGGAACCCTTTTCTAAACTTAAAAGACCCTTTTTTCATTCGGGGGAAATGAAAATGGTCTAAGAGGGGTCCCCGATCCCGAGCGGTTGAGGTTAATAATATTAATGAAGTGTTAAAACCCCCGACCCCCATTTTAGATTTTGACATTTGAGCTTGAAAAACTTGCTCTTAAGGATATTTGGAGGGAAAAACTTGGATGTAATTTTCTCGTTTCTTTACTCTCCCTTAAACCCATTATCATTTAGTTCCCCCCCCCTTTGAACCCTGGGTTAGAGTTGGGGGGTTTGGAAGAACATTGTTCATAAGATTATTAATGATAAAATGGTGAATGTTTGATATTGACTAATCTAACTTTTTAAACGGTCTTCTACTTTTAGCATTGAATTTTGGGTTGAACACTTAGGGTTTATACCCATTTTGGGGGTTTTTCTTGAAATCATAAATTAGGCAATCCTAGGGTAAATCAACAATTAATGGTTGGGATTTGTAGTACTTAATTTGTTTGCTTTCCCTGTTTGTTTTCCCCAAAAATTTTTTGGGGTTTTAATTGCCGAATTGAAATAGTAGAAATATTAGTATCTTCCTTTTTTTCTAATATAGGAATTTTATTATGCAACCTTTGGTTAGGGGTTCGGCGGAAAGGGGAAAAGCAAAGGGTGAGTTGTTGGTGTTGCGGTTCGGCGGGGGCGGGTTATGGCTTACCTTTGGTGAGACTTCGTATAGAAAAGAATATTTAGACAAAAGTCAAAAGGCGGGGAAAGGTTTTTTTTTGTTTTAGGATGTTATCCCCGTACTTTGCGTTTGGATATTTGAAGTCGTCGTGGGAATTTGGACGAATTTTTTTAAAAAATCATTTTGATGTACGAGTTTTTAAATTTTTATGACTATTTTGCAGGGGAAATATTGAAAAAGGGTTAAAGGGAAAAAGGGGGAATTGAAAAGTGGTCAATGGAAATAATGTGGAAGCGGGGGAAAAATGATAATTTCGGGGGGTGTTCAAAAAGGGAAAAGGCCATATTGGCCATGTAAAAGAAAAAGGATGAAAAAGGATGCCCAAACTAATCATCCAAAAAGGATAAAAATTTAAAAAAAGAAAAGGAAAGAAAATTCTAAAAAAAAAAGGGAAAAGGAAAAAAAAATCAGAAATTTGAAATTAAAAAAAAAATGAGGCATGTGCATGGTAGTGACACACATATATATATATAAGAGGGGGGTGTTCATAATTGAAAAAAGGAAGAAAGAAACAAAAAAAAAAAAAAAAAAAAAAAAAAAAAAGGAAGAGGCCGGCCAAAAAAAAAAAGAGAGGAAAAAAGAAAAGAAAAAAATTTCTTAGACTTCAATCTTGGTAAAAAAGAAATTTCTTTGATTTTAGAAAGCTCGGTCCTCTTAGGGGGTATAATTTTCAAGGCAAGGAAGTGCTTGTGTTGGCAAGGGGGAAATTTTGGAAAGGTAAGAATTTCATGTTTTCTTTTATGTTATGGAAGATTTATGAATGGTAGAATAAATTGAATTGCATGGAAATTATGGGAAATTTTGATTTGTGTGTGTAAACCGGGGTGTGTGTGTTGGTTGCCCGTGGGGTTTGAGGGTGGAGGGAAAAAGGTTGTTTGTTTGGTATGTTGATTATGTTGTTTGGCCTTATGAAGTAAATAAAAAGTATGAAAATTTAGTGTGTTGTGAATGTGTGTGTGTGTTGTGTGTTACTTTTGCGTATTTTGTAGTTTGGATATTTAAATGTCGTGGGAAGTTAGGGGCGGCATTTTCAAAAAACATTTTGATGTACGGTTGTTATAAATTATTTTTTAATTTATTTA
>NW_026724877.1:0-4993 GCF_029784015.1 Lycium ferocissimum
TTCAAAGGCATGATTCCTATGTTACGATTTCATAAATGCTTCCATAACTTCTTTGTTTTCAAAAGTTAGAAGTCTATGTTACCAAGGCATGATTCCTTTCCGATAACCGTAAATGTTTTTCCAAAATGTCCGTATTTTTCCAAAACGGAGTTTTATGATTTTGTAAGCTCTATAAATGGGGGTGGACATGTTTTTTATCATGATAATGATGCCAAAGAGAGAATATTTTCTATGGTGACTATGATGAGGACGATTTAATGTTTAAAGGTTCCAAGTTATGATTTCAATGATGATATAAGAATGTTGAGCATTTCTTGATTTCTCAATTTTACATGTACGGATGATGACTATTTTGAAGATTCCAAAGTATATGAATTGACGCCATATGCGAGATTATGATCTTATTCTATGTTCTCTTAACGCTAGTTCTTCATTGATAGTCTCACCTTATAATAATTGTTCCTTGAGGTGAGACAAAGCGACCATTGATTATTCCATGTATAATCGGAGGTTGTCGACCTTACGTCGCTCCGATGTAGAGTTATAGCTTTTCTTGAATTTAATAAATGCCGTTTATATGATATATGTATATGATATATATATATATATATATATATATATATATATATATATATATATATAAATGGGAATATGGGAAAAAGGACGAGAGCGTTATATACGCGTAATCACCGATACGATTGGTATAATATGACATGATATCATCCCGGACGCGGATGCCGGACGCGGGACATATGTGGTTAAATAGACGGGAGGCCGACGCCTCGGCTAAAGTATGATATGATCTATTTTCTGTACATATGAACAAAAAAAATGTTTTTCAAAAGCTAAGCATGCATGGCATCCGCCCTAAGGCACTCACATGTACAAAGTTACTCTTTTATCTCACAATATGCTCTATATTTCCATTCCGTTATTATTCATACTTTGCATCCCTTACTATTATATTACTATTCATGCCTTACTGCAGTACATTGCTGCATCGGCGTCCCTTCCCGTTGAATCTTGCGTTAAATGCCCGCAGATCGGAGTAGCCGGACGATCCATCATAGTAGGACCTCCCCTCAGCAGCAGTCAATACGCTCCATTGATCCGGAGCTTAGGTCCTTTTGGTACGCTATTCGGTTACGTACATATATGGGTATGGCAGGGCCTTGTCCGTCATTTCTACGCTTGTACTCCATAGAGGTCTGTAGGCAAGATATGTAGTCGTGTTATTGCGTTTCGTCGACGTGTATTTTGTTGTATAAGATATATATGTGTGGCGGCCAAATCGGCTCACTTATTTGTTATTCTCGGTGTTCATGTTTATATGTAGCGTTGGCCGTGAGTTCCCGATACGATGTCTTTTATGTTGATTGTTCGGGAGACGGTATAGCACGGTCTGAGATTGTATGGGCCCCAGGCGGTCGAGGAGTAATGCGTACAGAAAGTGCTTGGCTGATAGTGGTCGGTCACTTGTCGCGGCACATCGGTTTGGGTCATGACACTTCACTACTCCGAAGTTGCAGATTTTGGGTATATTCTTTTGTGTACATATCGATAGCATAGCGAGGTCCTGTCCCGTCCTTATTTTCAGTACTCCAGTTAGAGGCTCGTAGATGCATATGTATGGGTAGTAGAAGCTATGCAGTCTTATCAGTGTATATTCGATATATCATCTTTGGAATAGACTGTCATGCATATCGATATGTTTAACTTGGGAGATGTTGGCGATTATTTCATAGTAGGTTTACTTTGAGAATTATGTATGTTTGAGTTGAGTATGATAGCTCGAAGGATATGTGATGCTCGATAGTCTGCTCCGGGTACCCGTCATGGCCCCCTAGTTGGGTCGTGACAAAAGTGATATCAGGCAAGTTCCGTCCTAGGAGTGTGTACTACGAGCGCCGTGTCCAAGAGAGTCTTATTTATGGGTGTGAGCGCGCCACATTTATAAATAAGGGGTTCATGCATTTCGGGAATGATTGACCTTCCTTCCTTCTTGTCATAGATCGTGCGATAGAGCCATGATATAATGATATATGACCTACTAGGCACACCAAGGCTCACATCGCGTTGAAGACGAGTGTAGGACTCAATCCATTCAAGCTGGAGGATGACCTAAGGAGTATTGGAGACCCATGGAGAGCGCAGCGAAGCCCCATAGAAGTAGGCCTATGAAGTATGGAAAGCGGCTTGGAGGGGAATGAATGAAAAAGCTACAAGAAAAGAGCGCCAACACTTCTAATGGCTAGAGTCTTAAAAGGGACAGAAATGAAATTGTGGCTAGACGTGCAAAGGAGGGCCATAAATGCAAAAGGGTTACAATTGCAAGCTTGAGGATTGGATGATGGCTATAGATGCAAGAAGAGCCTTTTTCGGATTTCAAGCTAACATCCAACTAGCCAAACAAGGCCCTTGCCTCCACTACAAGAAAATGTCAAAATTGTGACAGACAAATTCGTATTCAATACCCGTCACAAATCATCGATCGGTGACGGTTTATTCGAATTACTGACGTCCCGAACCCTTGGTCATAAAATCTTTGTGACGGTTAAATTCGAACAAATATTTGTCACTTTTTTAATTGTCACAACCCGGTCCGTTACAATATAGAGCCTTGTATTTATTTAAATTCCGTCACAAAATTGAGACCCGATTTTTTGGCAGTTTCTCTCGTCACAAAACAATGACGAATAATTTCAAAAGTGACAAATTTCTATATCTAAGACAACAATCAGAATCTGAATATTTCTCGATACAAATAAATTGTGAGAATCTTTGGTCACAAATTGTTTGCCATCTTTTATCATGGACATATTTAGTATAGATTATGAAAAACTAAATAATAATTAAACAATACTTTGAATTTGACAATATTATTCAATATATATAGTAAATTAGCTAAAAGCATAAAATATAACTAACCACCAAAATATGACAAACATAATATTAAATTTATAATACAAAAACTTAAAGTATACACCACTTCAATAAGCAAAAGTCTACAAAAATTTTAAACTTACAAAAAGCATCCACTAACAAAGTCCGACAACATTGGAAACAACACTTAGAATATCCAACTAACCAAAGTCTAAAATGTTAAACACTTAAGCATTTGGTGAGTCCGTTAGGGAGAGTAGGACTACCGAGATGAGCAAGAAGATAAACCCATCACGCTCATCATGTGAGACCACCATCCTCCATAGACTTAAATCGATCCGAGACCTCTTCTTTACGCGTTGTTGCACTTCCGCCTCTACACGCTCTTGAAGAATCCTCTCTTGATTTTCTTTCATTCGCAACATCTCTTCCTCAAGTAATTTGATGCGCTCTTGATCAGCACGATCGATCTACTATATTGCATGAAGTGGGGAATTATAATCTTTATACATAGTCAAAGCTTTCGAGAGCCCAATCCATACACACGTCGTTTTTTCTCTCCACCCACAACATCCAAGTATATGCTATTTACATCGAGTTCTTGAACTTCTTGTGAATCATCTGATGAACTTATAGCAAAGAACCTACCCTTAGCCTCCATTTCATCCTGAAAGTACCCAAATAATTAGCTACCAAACACCAAGCTTTCCACAAATAAGTACATATTACAAGAAACTAGGAAGTGCTTACAAAGAAGCTACCATTTCCCTGTTTCTCTGCAGCGGGAAACTAAAAAACCACTGATAACACCCCAAAACAAAGGGCATAAAACACTTAAAAGAAACCAAAAGAAAACACGGAATAAAAAGGAAAGAGGCGGGCTAAGCAAGGCAATTCGCTTACCGTAAAAAAATAGTTTTTTTAGAAAAAAGGTGAAGAAGAAGCACAAAGCGAGAGTAAAAGATACACACAGCCTTCCTTCAAACATTTTCTAAAACAATTCATGTAATAACTTAGGCTTAGTCCAATACATTTTGAGTTAGTCCTATAAAGATTCTCTCAAAGTGAGACTTGTAGAAACCAAGAACTTTAATCATCCTCACAATTTATTCCATGAATCATTTTGAAATCATGAATAAACACTTCATTTATCTCCTTCAAGAAACCCATTCCCGATGGCAAGATAAACAAAATCTCATTCAATACCACATTTTTCACTTAGTGGGAGAAAGAGATTCAACATACAATTATACTAATAGTTAATACCGAACTTTAGAATAATAAGATAGATTCATGCTTCAAATCTTTTTCCCACTTTAAGCAAACGAGATAACCAAACCAAACACTTTCTTGCTTCCATATATACGATTTTACACTTGTGCTTCAAAACCAACATAGCACATTACCATATATAAACAAACCCAGCAAAATTCATAGGTTTAATAAATGCCAAAATCAAAGAGTAAATGGAGAAATCTAGAAATAAAATAATAGCTAATGGCCGTAGAGATACTAAGAAACTAAAAGAAAAGCCAGAAAGTAATAATAGACCAAAATAATGATTAGATTGGATTGCTTATCCGTATTCTTCTTATTGTCACCAATCCACAGATTCCTTCTGAGTTTATTTCCGCTTATCGGCGAGAAATACCAAAATTTGCGTAATCAACATTTTTCCGCAATTTCTCAGCGCAAGTGACCCCTTGCAAAACTCTCGTATGCAAAGAATCAGAAGTGTGGTCGAGGCAGTGATTGGTACAATAATGGGTCAAGGGCCAGAAATCGGGAAGCAAGCTCTAATGCATTTGTAGTATTAATGAACTATAGCAAACTAGCGTCCCGATGGTTAATGCGTTACTCAACTAAAGGAAAAAATATGGTCGGGAGCGTTGATTGGCCGGTGTGGAAAGGAGGAAAGTTTGGCAGTTTCCTAATTTGAAACTTGGTCCCTTTTTAAAAAGACCACTTTGTCTTGCCACAAAAAACATCTATATTTCTTTGAAAATATACACCAACTTTCGAAAATAATACTTTAAAAAATTATAAACTGTACTCTTTTTTTCCCCAAATATGTAACTAACTTCATTTTTCAATATTAAGCATGTAAATT
>NW_026724878.1:0-4787 GCF_029784015.1 Lycium ferocissimum
CAAAACATGATTTACTCCAACAATCCATACTCTAACCATGCCATTTCCATTAACATAAAAATTACACTAAATACACAAAATCTTCCAAAACAGCCCATAACACTTACAATACCAATTTGAATCATTCAACTCTTATTTCCAACATAAAATCCACATAACAACACCAACCAAAACTCTAAGAAAAATTGATTCATTTCTTGCACACAAAAGGTTATCTTATTCGACCAACATACCAACTTACACACTTCATGATTTTTATTCATTTCAACACACCACAATAACCAAACACACTACATAATATAAATTCATTCTTCAACATACAAAGTTATCTATTTTCGGCCACAACAATCATCACACAACTTCCATGACTTCCATCCTTCTACACTTCATAACAACACACAAACATACTAAATACAATTAACCCATTTCTATTACTACACAACACACACATGCACGGCTAAATAGCATAGCACACGGCTCAACTTCAAACACCAAATTTCCATGAATTCCATCCATATTAACATACAACAACACACATAAACCTTCCCATAACTCATAAAAACAAGATTAAACTTACCTCTCTTCACAAATCCTCAACTTGTCCAAAGTTGGCCAAGGATGAAAACGAACAATCCAACGCTCGAAACAACACCTCCACGTTACTAAGCACCCTCAAATTAGTAGATTTGCTTAGGAGAAATAATTTTTAGAAGGCTAGTTCTTGGTCTTGATTTTCCAAGTGGGTGGCGAATGGTGGTTTTTTTTGCTCTCAAGGTTCTTGATCTTTCTTGTTCATGAAGATAATGATATAATGGCCCCTTAGTCATCTTTTTTTGCTTATAATGGCCAACCATGTGGCCATGGCCCACCCAAAGGTGGTGCCACATGGCACAGTTTGTTTCCTCATTTTTATTTCAATAATTGGCCACTTCTCAAAATTCCATCTTTGGTCCCGAAGTTTCTTTAATGTTGCCATACCAATAACATCACACATACTTAGGTCGCATGACAAAATCGAAGGTCACACGTCTCGACTTCGCATCCCGGAATGGTCTTAATCCTAACTTTTCATAGTTAACCCGAATCGTCCCGTCGTTCAAAATACGGGATGTAACGTAATTCTCTTTTACCCCTTAACCTTTCGATATTTCCATACTACTCATATTCCTAACCAACTTGTACATTAAATAATTTTTGGAGATGGTCATTCCCTTATCTTTGCCACGACTACCTTGAAATATCCGAACGTATAAAATACGGGATATAACAATTGGCTCCCCGTGAAGCCATCCAAACCGTGTACCAATGAACTACGACATCTCTCAATCTATAGGATGCTAACTCCACCGATTCGGTGTCCGAAGCATGTACCAAACGAAGCGTCCTCAACATGCCATCAATAAAGTTCTGAGGGTCTTTACCTTGATCAAAGAATTCCGTAGGGTTCAAACTAATGAAATCACCTCCTTGCTTGACCCCGTCACCTTGCCGGAGTGTGGGCGAGAACCAATTGAGTAAGCAAATGTATGGCCCTCTTTTACATCTTGGCTCCGCGGTATCCGGGGGAGGAGCCGGGAGGTGGTTGGAGGGCCGGGCTCCCTCGCTCGCTCCTCTGGTATAGGAAGCGAACGGAGGGAGCGAGATTGAGCCGCACTTTCGGGGACTCACTTTCTTCTACTACCGGTGGCGGTGCTCTTCCCTCGCTTTTCTGCTCGTCTTGCCCTTTTGGCTGTCGTAGCCTTCTCACAGCATTTACGAAATACACAACACACGGTTAAGGAACGAAGTTCTTATATCATAGCTCAATTGCACGATTTCTCATAAAGAAAGAAGGTCATTCATTCCTAATATGCCCGCAGCTTCTTGTTTATAAGTGTGGCGCGCAACACACCCATAACCAAGACTCTACTAGACACGGCTCGTAGACACCATAGGGCGAATCGCTTCGATACCACTTTTGTCACGACCCAACCGGAGGGGGCGCGACGCACGCGGTGCTAACCCACCCGGCACCTCTTAACATTCTTTCATATCACATCCCAGAGTGAGCCACATAGCTAAATCATGCTTTCATTCGTCATTCATATTAATCCCATTGGGCGACAATTCATATAATATCATCATTAACAACTATGCCCATATAAATGTACATAAGCGACAAGGCTATCGAAATAATATCCCAAAAATATGAGCCCAACAAGTCCAAACATATCTAACCATATACACATGTCTACGAGCCTCAAAGAAGAATACATCTTATCACGTAGGCGGGACAGGACCCCGCCGTGCCCATAAATATGTGCACAAAAGAATCTATACAAAAAGCTGCAGCTCCGAATGAAATGGAGCTCCGCTATGTAGTCCCTGAATAAGGCAGCTATGGATCAAGTCTATCTCGGCCACGCGGGCATGACGCGCCCGTCCACAAACAAAAGGACGTCAGTACGAAGAATGTACTGAGTATGTAAAGCATGATCAATATCAATATGAAAGCATAATAGACAACATGTGAAATAACATAGGATGGGAGATAATAGCATCATCGTCATAGCACTTACTTGCTTTCCATAGGGACGTTCCATTTCTATTGCATATTTGTGTACATACATCCATATCTGTACTCATTTACCTTTCGTATCCATTTTCGTATTCGTATTCATATTTCCCTTCATACTCACATTCATATCATTTACATCTCATACACATATACTTAGCATATTCGTACTCATATTAATGTCATATACATAGCATTTATATAGCATACCCGACCATGAAGGTTCGGTGTTTCACATACCTGGCCCTACCAAGGCTCAGTGTCATACATACCTGGCCCAACCAAGGCTCAGTGTTATCCGTACCCAACTGGGTGGTGTGCGCGTATTTTTTATATATATATATATATATATATATATATATATATATACATATATATTATACATTCTACCCGGCCATATAAGCTCGGGGTTTCATAGTAGCCACATGTGGGTATATAATACATGTAAGCTCATAAGCATCTTTTAGCCTTTTTACTATCGTCATTCGTTACATCTATCCTGAAGGATTCCTCGTCGTATAAGGAACTTAGTACAATCGTATCGTGTCTAGCATCATAAGCCTAGTGCCTTTGGAGATAGGATCATTAGAGGATATCGTAAGCTCATAGAAGGTTAAATAATTTGCCAAAGAACCATGCCTTAGGAAAGAGGGTTAGCCTTCTTTGTCACGACCCAACCCGTAGGCCGTGACTAGTGCCGAGCCGGGCACCCAAACACAATCTCTAATCCGAATCACGTACGGATAGCTTATACGGACACAAATATCAAACGTTGTCCCAGTTATATCAAAGCTTGTCTCAAAAAAAAATCTCAAACACACCGTATATATATATATATCGAAAGCCGGTGGAGAAATGTCGAATGGCTTGCAATGGCCCAAAACATATACAAGTGCAAGCCGATTTAGGGGCATGGGGCCAATGGGATCGCCCAGAACATATAGGATACAAACACCGACGCATGCGAATGGGGTAACTCACATACATGTCCACACTTAAACGGACAAAACGAAGTCATATGACGGGACGGCCCCCGCGACTCCCACGAACAAATATATACAAATGCAACGAACGAATATATACCAAAATGTGAGGGCGGAACCGAAGGGGAGCCTCAAAAGGCGAAGAGTGGTGTCCCTAAACCGGTGGATCACCAAACCGTGCGTCTGTGCCTACGTACGTGAAAGCGCGACCCCTAAGAGAAAGGGGTCGATGAAAAATGTGCGAGTATGCAAAGTAGAAAATGTAGTATACAACCGAGACGAACCGAAATAGAGGTATAAAATAAATGCATTTCCAAAATATCAAAATGTTTACTTTTAAAATACGAATCATGCATAGGGGATGTAAAATATGGTCGCTCGCTCATTAATGGCGCTGATGAATACGCATAACACCGTGCGTTTCAAATCTCCGTATCCCCGCTACACATTTATATCACAAGATAACGTCATAGGATGATAACACCAAATATAAGCGGAACTCGCCCCTGAAGCGAGGTGCTCGGCGAACCATAACACAAAGATAACACCGCAGTATAACAAAAAGTGGACGACAACAGAATCCGGCATCATGACTTCCGACGTAAAATAGTATACCAACGGAGTCGTGAGTAACCATATGCATAAAATCATTACCATAGACTCAAATGATAAGTAAAATGACCATCTTAGAAATCAATAATAACAAAACAAATTTTTTCAAAAGTCGTCGGGGTTACAAAAAAGGAGTCGCGGGACCCCGAGGGAGTCACCCCCTGGGCCCGCCATGAAAATCGTTTATTTTCATACACCCCTACGAGCATTCGGGAATCCGAGCCTTTCGGAAAAATACGGGGGTGTTACGGAACTTTAAAACAAACATACCAAAGTTTAAAATCAAATATTTCAAAGACATAAAGGCCAATATTTCATCATATTAACATCAATTCAAGAAACGAATAAGAGTCATAAACATGCTCGGAAAGAAAGAATTTTCGAGGCTCGTGTCATAGCATTGTAACTAAGGCATGCCAAAAAGGGAAGGTTAGGCTTTAATACCTCAAACGCTCTCCAAGCACCCCAAAACCCAAACTAATTTTAAACCACGCCCGGGCTCCCCCGGTCACAATTTAATCATAATATGAAACATTAGCCATAGGCTTTAATTAAATTAGCCCCAATTCAAAATTTGGGGGCATTTCCCTAAATGGGAAACCCCGAGAATTTAACTCGGCCAAATCAACAACAAAAAA
>NW_026724879.1:0-5117 GCF_029784015.1 Lycium ferocissimum
ATTTTTTTTCAATCTACCCTTCTTTTTTTTCCCTTTTTTGTTTATCTTCTTAATTTCCTTTTTCGCTTTCCCCGGTTCTTGTTATTTTTCCCCCCCTTAATTACGCCCCTTAAAATAATCCCGTTTATCTTTTCCCTTTTCCAAGGAGTTAATATCTGGGTTTTTTTCCTTGACCCCTGCCTTTTATTTTTAATTTCTTTCCTTAATGTACTAACTTATGTTATGACATTAGGATCAACCTTTATATTCATTCGGTTTGTAAATCTTCATTCTGGCGGCCATAAACTATATAGTGGGTCTTTTTCGCCGTAACACTCGCACTACGGTCTCGAATCCCCCGATTAGCTTACGGTATAAATTACCGTTTCGTCCGTTCATGTTCGATTGATAAAAGTATCTTTAATACGAATTGTAATTCCATATCAAACCGCCTTAAGCACTAATAAATCACTTGTAATTTCATACACCTCTCATATTTCATCATGTATGATTTACCTTCTTATTTGTAAACCAACTTATCATACTAAAATACATAAGTAGCCTTCATATTCTCAAGGCAAGTAAAAATGTCACCATCTAGTCCTATCATCAACTTACTATCATATCATCTTTTTACCTATGTTACACCCCAAAAAAATTTCTTTGTTACCAAGACTCAGTAGGCGTTTTAGTATAAGCCATGAGAGCAAAGTATACAAGACTGTGTGACGAAGATTATATGATCTAGGTATAAGAATATATATATATATATATATATATATATATATATATATATGACATTTGGAGGCAAGTATGAATAAATCGGTTAACACGTTACTTGATGAATAGCCCTCGTAACCGTAAATTAAAGATTAGGCACACATGTTAGGGTTTTATAAAGGATATATGAAAAGTATGAGTCGTACATGGAAGTAAGAGCAAATCTTGGGTTAAGGACCCTTAAGCCAAGTATGGGCATAAGCGCTTAAAAAGGATGATTTAAAAGAATATGTTTTCGGATTATCGACTTGGAGGGCCAAACGCTTATTATAAGTTTGGAATTCTAAAACACACCAAAAATTAAAGTTGTAGATAATTTAAATAGATTTCCAACCATAGGTCGTGGGCCCTCACAGAATATCAAGATCAAAAGTTATGGCCATTTTAAGATCAAGACTTCAAGCTGCCAAATGGCTTCCACGGGTTCGACATTTGCTAGAAAGTCGGTGGAACCGACTTATGAGGTATAAACCCCTATCAACCCCATTTTTTGAGCATATTACATTCTCATAAGGGTAGAAACTTCAACACACCCCCAAACATTTATAGCCCCATTAAATCAAGAATTTAACAAGATTACACTAAACTAGTCCATGAAAGGTGATTGTTCTTGCTTACTTGATGTTGTGGATAGTTTGGTCTTGAAGAAAGTTGGTGTGGATGAATTTCTTCAAGTATAAGGTATGTTCTTCACCCTATCTCTTATGTTGAGTTGATTTGAAGGTTTAGCAAGTCTTAAAAGTGAAAATAGTTATGGAGGAAAGGTCGCCAATGTGTTGTGTTGTAGTTGTTATCTTTATGGACTATTTTGAGCATATTGTGGGTACAAGGTCGGGTCTGATTTACATGTATAGAGATGGTATCTAACATTTTTGGTGTGTTGATGAGATTATGCTCCTTGATTGGGAAGAAAAGGTAATTCGTATATTGTTGTTGTATGTTGAAAAACATCGTGTGGGATGTTTATGGAATATATTGGTATGGATAATAGTGTTGTTGATGTTGGTATTGTTGTTGTTGTTGATTGGTTGCTTGAATTGTAATTTTTGGGCTAGGTATATAAATAGAGGAGATCTTGAAATTTCAGCAGATTCTAGAAAAGATTACTTGAAGGCCTGGGATAAGTATATAACAACGGACCTAATCATAGTATGAATGGTCTTATGTAGACTTAGAAGACTCGGATGGATAAGTGTAGGTAGTTGGAGGTGAACGGGTATGTGGGCTCGTCCCTTTCTTTCAAAGGCACGATTCCTATGGTATGATTCCATAAATGTTTCCATAACCTCCTTGATTTCAAGAGCTAGAAGTTTATGACTCTTAAAGCTTCTTATGATGTTAAAGATGAGAATATTTTTATGAGGATTACGATGATGATGATTTTATGTTTAAAAGTTTCAAGTTATGATTTCAACAATGGTATGAAGATATTGAGCTACTTCAGGATTTTCTCAATTCTATTCATTATTGTTTATCTCACCTTATGAATTATTCCTTCGAGGTGAGATATAGCGATAATGGTTGTTCCATAATATGAATCGGAGGTTACCGACCTTATTTCACTCCGATACAGTTATAGCTTTCATATGAGCTCTCTTGCATACTATTTACATTATGTATATGAATATGATATGTATGGATCGGGCCGAACGTTCCTCGGCACTAACTTATATGGATCGGGCCGTACGTTCGTCAGCACTAACTTATATGGATCGACCCGTACGTTCCTCTACACTAACTTATATGGATTGGGTTGTACGTTCCTCGGCACTGACTTATATAGATCAGGACGTACGTTCCTCGTCACTAACATATGATGACTATGGATCGGGTTGTACGTTCCACAGCACTAACATTTATGGATCGTGTTGCACGTTCCACAACACTAATATTTATATCGTATGTGTGTGTGTGTATATATATATATATATAGATATATATATATATATGTGCTTGTGTACATATGATTTTAAGATGTACAAGTTATCCCTCAATTCGTGTCACCTTTCATATCCATATATGTTGTTATTTATACCTTACATACTCGGTATTATTCGTCGTCCCCCTTTCTTCGGGTCAACGTTTCATACCACGCAGGTGGATATAGATGAGTAGAAGATATTGGCTATAGGATGTTCCCAGGCTATCAGCTAGATTGGTGAGCTCCATCCCAGTTCGGAGTGTTGCTGAGTCAGAGTACTTATGTTATGGTATCTCGTGTATGTCAGAGACTTTTACGTTACAGTGTCCTGTGGATAGTGCGTCAAGATGTCAACAATCGTGTAAAGTGACCATAGAGGTCGATGTATTTTTATGCTTTATTTTTAAAGATTTTATTATGACTAAAGGTTTTCTTTGAATTAACGATAATGGAGAAAGTCCACGATTTGATGAAAGATTTTATTGAAAAGTTTTTTACTGACGGAAGTGTCATTTCGTAGATCAAAGGTTCGCAAGTTGTGACTCTGGATGGAATAATAGTATGGCACTCAGCCGAATAGGATCTTGGGTGCCAGTCGCGGCCCTCCGGTTTGGGTCGTGACAACATATAATTCAAAATCTTGCAATCTTGTCTAAAACAACCTATGACCATTTCGTATTTCTTTTCCAACATGATCCATAAACATACTACCCTAGCCTTCGCACTCGCTCTCCGGTTTACCCTTCTTCCCATTAATGGTTTTATATCATGGCACATCCCTAACCCCAATTTCCATCCATAACAATCTCTAAAATACTCAAAATAATCCAACAACATAGGAACAATACCTCATTCGTTTTTGTGTCCTGCCTCGTCTTCTTCTTCTTCTTCTTCTTCTTCTTCTTCTTAAAATAACACAATCAGTATTGAGATAGCCATGAGCATAACCAAGAACATCTTAAACTTACTTTTGGCAATGACTTTAACATGAAATTCAAAAGTAGATCCTTTTGCAATTTCCCTCAATCAATCCGCAATACCGCAGATGTGCAGTCTTTTGCTATTCTGAGGTTTCATTGGTGCGTTGAAGTGTGATTCCCTTGGGGATCTCTTAGAAATCTTGTAGAGCTTCTGGTGTTTTAAGAGGGTGAAAAGTAGTCCTCAGCTGATGTATAGAGAAAATGAAACACTCAATAATTTATAACGTCTCATGTCTTAATCATAGTAATAGCTTATCACATATCCTTACGGTCTCATCTTAATCTCAACCCTTATGATATACCTACTAAATTTCCTTCTCCATGTTGAAACGCACACCAGGGAATTATCTTCCTTGTTTCACATCTGCCGCAATTATTATATCGAGTGGATGTCAGTTACTCGCTTTCTGTTTGAACTACTCCTTTCCTCTTTATATCGCAATTCTCCTCTTTTTGTCACGTACATTTCGTATATTCGACACACACTTCTTGTTATTTCTTTAATTTAATGTTTCTTGATATTGCTTCCAATTATCCCATTACTCTCTAATCGGCTCATTGTCCTATTCTCTTCTTACTTATCATTCCTTTCGTATCAGTCATATCGATCCCTCTTTCGTATAACCATTCCTTAATTAATGTTAAATCCCAAGTAACATTTCTCTCAATCCTTTACCTTATGTCATTGTTAGAGTCTGTAGGGCTGGTCTGTCAAACATATAAGCCTTAGCCAACAACAATAAGTCACACTTTGACCTGCTACCCTATATCCGTACTATATACATATGCATATCAATATCACATACCTATACGGTATACATATCTCTATTAATATGACCAGAAGTAGGCCGTGACTAGTGCCCGATCCGGGCACCCGTACGTACCAAAAGTCCAAAAGTAGTAACTCGAAATATCTGGAAAAATTTGACAGAGGATTTCTCTTTTGCTTGCCCTAACCAAAATTTACATTGCCTTTAAGATACCAACAAAGGCCACACCGGCCAACATATCCATATATATATATATAAAGGCAGACGGCCCGTGCCCCGCCGGTGAATAAACCGCCCCGAACATACAATGCGTGCATATATTTGTACAGATATCGCCACGCCCCGGACATGCAGGCCTCTAACGCACGCGGAGATGGAGAAGACGGGACGGGGCCCCACGTGCCAAATAAGCACATGAACGAGAATGTATGACGAGCGAAGTATATACCAAAGTACAAGCTCGGATCAGGGAAGCGACTTAAACACGTGGAACGGATATCCTACGGCGGCGGCGTGGCCATCGTGCGTGCGGCCACCAACGGGCATGTACTTCCCGCGACCCCAGGAACCGAGGGGTCGGTACTGGAAAATGTCACAGAAAGTATGTAAAGCGGAAAAGTAACAATATAACCTAATCAAAAAAGGGAGAGAAAAATAAGGACGGGGCTGGTTAAAATTAAAAAAAAG
>NW_026724880.1:0-4327 GCF_029784015.1 Lycium ferocissimum
GAGTTACAACTTTTTTATAAGACATTTTTAAAGTCAACATTACTGGTACTTCAGAAACTTTAAAACACCACTATGTTTTCCCCTTTTTGGGACCTTTTTTTTACCCACATCTTGAAATATTAACTGGGATCGTTAAATAACCTTTTTTACTTATAGAAACATCAAACGTCTCCTGTTAGTCTATCTGCTTGCCTGTTTTTTTTCAAGATGTAATAGCTTCCTATTATTCCTTGAAGATTGAAGTACCCGGCTTTGATTTCCCCTTCTTTTATGGGTGATCCTTCTGTTCAAGGGTCTAATCTTATGTAGCCCCAGATATATTTTATTCATCTTAAATTCTTATATATTTATGTAATTGGGCCCGTGCCCGGGAAGGCGTATACCGAATATTATATATTTTAAGTATGAAAGTATACTTTTAATACGCATTACCCTATGTGATGACATGGAATTGGTCTAGTAGTGATGTATATGATTTGGCGCGAGGGGGGGGGGGAAATTGAAAAAAGAGCAAGGGCTTTATATCGCAGTTTTCCGTTATATACGCCGTATATGGGGGTTATTACGCACTTTGGGGTTATATACGAAATAAAAATTTTATGCGCATTTATATATATATATATATATATATATATATATATATATATATAAATAATAAAATGTTAATCTTGAAAAAGGGAATAGAGATATGTGCCCTGGGGCTTTTGGGGTTTATAATTTATGAGATTTAGGGATAATAGTTCTAAGTACTGGTCATTCTTTCGGTTTATTTCGATTTTTATCCTATTTTATTAAAATTTTGTTTTAAAAACCATATGGTCTTATCTACCCCCGTTGGGGGGTTTCTGCCCGGTAGGGGACGAGGGGGGTCCATCGGGGGGACCCTAGATCGCGGTCATAGCCCTTTGATGGGATAGGCGTTGTGTTATAAACCCGAATGTGTGATATGGGTACAGTTTTTGTCGTCCTTTCGAGCTTTTTTTCCCAAAAAGGTCGAGATAGTTGTATGTAAGATTAGGGTTGCCGTGGCTTTTTCTTTGTGTACGGTATATGTGGACCTGGTCCCCTGTTCTTCCTTTTTTATTATGTTGTCGGAGTTTTAATTTTTCCCCTTTTAAGAGTTATGCCATTATGGGCCTTTGATGTGTAGTAAGTTTATATCCGTATTTTGACATTGGGGATAACCCGGGTTATCTGATAAGTTAAGGACAAGGTTGTAATTTCTTCCTTTTTTTGTTAAAAGTGCATAAGTTGCATATTCATCTTTTCTTGGCATGGAGTGTTGGGGTAAAACTGAATAAGGAAAATTTGGGGTCAAAAGTAAATTTTGGAAAGGGGCATTTAAAAAATTTAAAGGGTGAAGTGTTTTTGGAAACTAATTATTTATAAAATGGCCATTTGGCCATTTTTGTGGTGGGGGCATGGTACACGTGTTAATTATATAAGGGGACATAAATGACTAACTAAGTCATCTTATCATTTTTCATCTCTGAATTTTTCAAAAAACTTGGAGGGGGGAGAGCAACCTTGGGCCCCGGGGTAATTTGAGGCCCCAAAAATCATGGTCAAAAATTATTTTCCCCCGCTTTCCTCCCTTGGGAAAGGCCCTTTTATAACGTGGAGTGTTGTTGGAAAAGAAAAGTCGTTTGCAATTTAACTCCCGAGACTTGAGTTTGGATTAGCTTAGGGGCAAACAATATGTGAAGCTTATCCTTTTTTCTTTTGGCATGTCCTTTCCAAGTAAGGGGATATGTTTGGGGGCCCTTGGGGGGATTCATTCGTAAAAATCCCCATGTTTCGATTCTTTTTCTTTTTTGATGTTGGCTCCTTTAAAATTAATTTTTTTTCGAGCTTTGATATGTTGATTTTAATCGTGTAATCGGTTTTTGAAAGGATCTTATGTCTAAAAATTTTCGTAACTTTATAGCAACGGATTGCTTTGGTAACTCGTAAACGTTCTATTTTTTTTTGATATTTATTCTTAATGTAGGCGAATTTAGGTCCTTATGTTTTTTTGTTGACAAATTTCAAAAGTTGCAAAAAGTTTTGTTTTCAAAAAAGTTTTTTTCCCAAAACGATTAAATGAACCCCATAACTTTCAAAAAAAGGGCTCGGATCTTTGATATCTTAAAATGATTTCATACCGTGACTTTAATTTTCATAGGGGGCCGGTTGGTTGACGCTCGCCCCGTGGGCCCCGCGACTTTTCTATTTTTGGGTTTTAACGACCTATTTTTGAAAGAATTAAATTGATATCTTTGACCCGAGTATGATTATTATTTATTTTGAGTCGAAAGAGGGTTTTTATGCGTGTGATTTTGATACGTGACTATGGTTTGGAAGGGGATATTTTCCCCTGATATTGGGAAAAAAACCCCGGGGACTATTGTTCGGTTTTTGAACTAACTTGTTTTGATTATTCTATTGGGTCTTTGTAAGTGATTTGTATGCATATTCTTACGATTTGCCCGTCGTTTTATTACATCTTTTGCCAGTCCGGGCCCCTGTTTCGTCCATATAAAACGGGTATGATTTTGGGTTTCCCGGGCCCCCCATAGGGGCGGGTACTGTTATGTGATATTAATTTGGTTTTTGACCCCGGTATTGATATTCGGATTTTTGACCGGGAGTGATATTTCCGCGGAATTTTGACCCCGGATGTGTATTCGTGGGTTTTTGACCGCGGTATGGATATTTCCCGGGGCTTTTGACCCCCGGGGATGCCCGGGTTCGGAGACATGAAATTTTTATGATGTGTTATGGGGCGGCGGGGAGGGGGACTATGTTTTTCCGGGGCCCTTACTAGATTTATATGTATATGATAGTGATGATTTTTAATGATAATTTATGATATACGTTTGTTTGTGATAATATGAGAAGATACTACTTTTAGGCCCCCTCCGAAGGGCGGGACACGTTATATTTATAGATGTATGGAAATGAGGGGGTTTGGTACGGGGGGTTGGGGAAAAATTAAGCCTTTGATGGGGAAATCCCATTGGTTTAGGGAATCCCCGGTTTAGGAAACCCCTACGGTTAAACGCACCCTATGATAAGTTAGTTTTATGTGTTTAGGTATGTGTGGATATTCGTTTATGTCACCTCCATTAGGGTGGAATGATACATGACATTGATATCGTAATTTGTATGTAAAAAACATTTTGGCATTAAATTATTATATTTGTTTTTTCCTTGTGCGTTTTGTTTGGATCAAAATTTTGGTTTCCGGTTGTTATCTTGCTTTTTCCCCGACTTGGGTTATGACTTTGTTTTTGTTTTCCTTTGCATACTCGGACATATTCGTTTACCCTTTCTTCGGGGGCCGTTTCTGCGCGCGGTACCCCAAGGGAGGGACGTTAGTGGAATTTCCGCTAGATTGGGGAGCTCCTTTCCCCCCGGGTTTGGGGGGGAACTTTTGTTGGTTGGAATTTTGGTAGAGACTTTGGGAGGTGTCGTGTTTTGAGATTCGTTTGTAAGAGGTATGTAAGCGATGTATCTTTTCCCCTTTTTTCGATTTTTTATTAAGGCATTTGTTTAAAGAGAAGGGCTGTTTGTTTTTAAAAAATTTTCATTAGTGTTATGTCTATTTTGGGGGCGGATGATTATGAGTATAACGAAATCGGCGGGTTCGCCGGAAGTGGGGCGGGCCCTCCGCCTATCGAAAATTTGGGTGTGACGAGTTTGGTTGAGTATAGGGGTGTTTAGTCCTTTGGACATAACCCATTTTGGGCGTGGCCAACTTAAAACGGAAAAAATTTTTTTCCTAGGGTTGTCATAGGGGGTAGTAGGTCTTTTTATGGGCTTTTACCCCACCATAAACGAGGGTACGGGGCATTTAAGATTTGTATTCTTTCTCTCTTAATTTTTGATAGAGCCCCTGTTCCTATTTTCGATAAATTGTTCGATTTCGTGATGCCCGCAAAAACTACCCTCCCGAAGGGAAAAGAGCGGTCGGTAAGGCCCCCCCCCCCGCCTCGTCGGCCCGGAGCCCGGGGTGAGATTCGAGTTAGGGGCCTCGGGGGCACCCCCACCCCTCCGGGGCCTCCCGGTTCCCCCCGGGGGTGCGGGGGGCCGGGGGTGGGATGCGGGGTTGTTGCCAGTTGGGCCGCCCCCGGCATGGGGGCAAAGGGGTTGGTGTTTACCCGGGGGGGGGTGGTGTTTATTGGACCTTTGGGGGTTAATCCCCCCGGGTTTTTGGGGCTAGGGCCTGATTTCATTGATGGGATGCAGAGGGCCTTGGGGTTGTACCGCGTGAGGTTGGCGGGGAGTTGGCTTCTATAGACTCATATAACTGGGGGTATTTTGATCGTGGACGGGGATGGGAGTT
>NW_026724881.1:0-5067 GCF_029784015.1 Lycium ferocissimum
ATATATATGATTACTTCACCGAGTCCCTCACTAGAGGCGAGATGCTATATATATATGATGATGACATGATGATATGATGACATGTATATGATGATCTTATTTACCGAGTCCCTCTGTTGAGGGCGAGAGACACGTTATATATGCGCGTATGTACAATATGATTATTCCTTTATGTTCTAAGTCCCATAATAGGATTGGATATGATATGGACATGCATGATTTATGTTTCGAGCAAGCCTCATGACTTTCTGTACTCCCTATTTCGGTATGATCACCATTTCTTGTATTTCATACTTTACATACTGGTAGTAATACATGCGGAAGGCCCCGCTTTCTTCGAAGTTGCGTTTCATCTGAAAACGCGAGTATATACGGATGAGTAGAGATATTAGCGAGAAGATGTTCCGAGTGGATTGGCGAGCTCCATTTCCTTCCAGTGCTTTGCATTCGAGTATCCTCTATGTTATGGTATCTTGAGTTATGTTAGGAGCTTTGCGAGACAGTCATGTATAAACGTATCGAGTTTTGTAAGCGGCTCTGTAAGCCGATGTATCATTATGTATTATATTACAGATTTCATATGATTACAGATTTTATTTGATTTGAGAAGGGCGAAAAGCATGTTTGTTTTGAAAGGCTTACATTATGCATTCATTTCACGATTTAAGGGCCACGATATGAGTATGCTATAACGAGAGTCGGCCAGGTTCGCTCGGCCTGGAAATGAGGCCGGGTGCCCCGTCGTGCCTTTATCAAATTTGGGGGTGCAAATTCGTCGGCGAAGTAGTAATTGGTCCGTGACCGGGTCGACCGTGGCCATTTTTCCGGTTCAAACATAGCTGAATCAGTCGTGACCGTTAGCCCGGTTTCTTCATGTCCATTCAGATCATGGCCGTTGGTCCGGATAATCAGTTATTTGCCCGCCACGTGTGATAATTTTGTTGCCACCCGCCTCTGACAGTCGTACGGGTGTCAGACCGTACGACCTAACCTTATCCATATTAGGTTTTCTTTATCCTAAAGGGGGCTCCATAATGTATAGAAGTCCCATAAAGGAAAACTATAAATAGGGGGCATTCCTCGCTTTAGGGGTTGGTTTTCGGATCTTAAGAGAGCTTTGTACTTTGAATATTTATATAAAAACTCTAAAAACTTTGATTTCTTCGATCTTGGTACGGTTGTGACTTAAATAATTCGTTGAATCGCTCCATCCAACATTGCACGGAATATAGATAACATCTAAGCTTAAATATATAATCCCCGATATCTTTACTCAATCATTAGCATACCAACTCATACTTAAGCCTTTCCATAAGCAAAAATATACGCATATACCTTTTGTTCATCAAAGAATAGATTAAAGTGCCACTATCCTATACCTCATTTATAAATTTAACTTATTATCCAATTTCGGGGTAAAACAATATACATATTGTTATATCCCATATTTTGTACGTTGGAATATTTTAAGTTTGTTGCGACAAGTTATGGACAAGGCTATTTTCCGACCTTGTTTTAGGTATAAGTTGCATATTCATCTTTTATTGGTATGGAGTATTAAGGGTAAATTTGGAATAAGGAAAATTAGAGGCTAAAAGTTGGAAAAAAATTATTTCATGAAGTGGCCAAATGGCCATGTAGCCGTGGGGTATGGTATGGGCTCCACCCATGGTTGGCCAATATTTTCAAGCCATGAAATGGCCCATGTGTACATCATATATTTGTGGGAGCTAAGTATATATATATGTATAAGTCATGACAAAGCAAGACTTATTCATCTTTTTCCAATTCTAGAAACTTAGGGAAAAATGGAGGAAAAAAAAAAGAAAGGAGAAAAACAATCGGCTATCGTCGAATCCAAGGCCATGAGAAGTGATCAAGAAAAATATTTCCTCACACCCAGCTTTTCTACCAATTGGAAGGTCCTTATTAACATGGGATAATTGTTGGAGCAAGCAAACTCTTCATCCTTGCAAAATACCACCCTAGCCGAGTGAAGAGGTGAAGTGAAGAAGGTAAGGTTTAATCCTCTTTTTCATATATTATGGATGATTTGTGTATGTTGTGAAGTGTGGAAATGAATGAAATTCATGGAATTGTGGTATGGAAGTTGTAGCCGTGTATATGTTGTTTTGGTGTAGGCATGATGAACAAATTTTATTTAGTATTTTGGTTGATGTTATTATGGATTTCATGATGAAAAATGAAGATTTAATGAATTAAGTTGTGTGCAGGCTGTTTTTGGAAGCTAATGTGAATCAAATATAGTTTCTTGTATTTATGAAGATAATGTTGTCAATGTGTGGATTATGGGTATAGTTGATGAATTTGGAAGATGGAAATGTGTTGTTGTTGTTCCTATTGGAAATGGGAGGTTTCGGGTAAAGTAGTATATTGGTTGGGTTGTTTTGAATATGGTGCGGATTGTTTGAAATGTTCTTGAATCTTGTTTGAATGATCTCGGATTAGTACTTGAACTTGTGAGTGTAGATGTTAGCTTGAAAGTATGTAGTTAAATAGAATGTAATTGAATGTTGTCGAATTATGTAGAAAGGAGTTATTAATGTTATAACGCGTTTGAAATGGATTATTGATATTGTTAATATGGTTGTTGGTATTGTTGTTGAAGATTTGGCCGAGTTGAATTCTCGGGGATGTTGAGTTTATAGGGGAAATGCTGCCCAAATTTCTGTAAATAAAGTGCTACCTTGGAAATTGGATTCCTAAGTGCTCATGACTAATGTTTGGCGTCTAATGACGTTATTGTAGATCTTGAGAAGCCGAGACTTAAGTTTGGATTAGCTTAGGAAGCGGATGAGGTATGTAAAGCTTACTCTTTCCTTCTTTTGGCATGTCTTAGACGGAAGTAAGATATGACATGATTTGTGCTCGGGTAACTCCATTCTTAAGTTCCGAGCATGTTTATGATTCATATTTGCTTCTTGGTGTTGGCATCCCTAATATGGTCAAGCTATGGTCTTTATGTCTTTGATATGATTGGAATTAAAATGTTGTATAAACGGTTTTGTTCCTAAAGGACCCTATGTTTAAAAATGTCCGTCACTTTCATAGACAGAACCGAATCGCTTTGATATTCCCGTAAGTGATTCTACAACGTATAATGACTTTAACTTTCATGGGCGGGCCCGGATTGGTATGATGCATATCCGTGGGCCCCCGAGACCTTCGTTGTATAGTCCTAACGACTTTTTGAAAGAACATAATATGGCTATCATCTCGACCCCCGAGTATGATTACTTACTTATCCTCAAAGTGAGTCCGAAATGAGGATTTTTATGCATATGATTTTGATACGTAACTATGATTTCTAAAGCTCTATTTGATCCGTTCCCGAGTGACTTCCGAAGAAACTTGATTTGACCATCATTCCGGGGCTTTTTAAATGATGGTTCGTTTTGATTATTCTATTGAGTCTTTGTAAATGTTTTAAATTGCATATAGTTTCTCACAACTCTGCTCGTGCTTACTATTATTACACCTTTCGCCGAGTCCCGGGCCGGGATGTTATCGTGCGCACTATGCTATATTTCGAAGTATGATGTGATTTCGAAGTATGATGTGTTACGAAGTATGATGTGATACGAAGTATGATGTGTTACGAAGTATGATGTGATACGAAGTATGATGTGATACGGAGTATGATGTGTTCAGAGGTATACGATATTCCGAAGTATGATGTGTTGTGGCGCCAAAGATGGAGTGGCGACCACATTCTGTCCACCGGGTCCCATTACGGACCGTATGTGATATATGATATGATAATATGATGGCATGATGATATGATGATTCTATTCACCGAGTCCCTCACTAGAGGGCCGGGTACGGTATATATGTATATGATGATATGATGGCTATGCATGATGATTATACGACCTCATTTACCGAGTCCCTCCCTTTGGAGGGCCGGGATACGTTATATGCATATGTACGAGGTGATTATTTACTTATGTCACTCAGTCCCATTATGGGCCGGATATGATATATGACATTGATATGCATGATTTGTATTTCAGGAGTAAGCATTTTGGCACTCTGATCATTATATTTGTTTTCTGTTCCTCTTATGTATGATTTGTATTTCAAATGCAAGCATTTTGGTATTCTGGTTATTATGCTCACTTTCTGCACTCCTTACTCTGGTTATGACCTCGTTTTCTGTATTCCATGCCTTACATGCTCAGTACATATTCCGTACCGACCCCTTTCTGGGGCTGCGTTTCATGCCACGCAGGTGTACAGATGAGTAGAGAATGTTAATAGGAGATGTTCCAGCTGGATTGGCGAGCTCCATTTCCTCCCGGAGTGCTGCCGAGTCAGAGTGTTTATGTTAAGGTGTCTTGAGTTATGTTAGAGGCTTTGCAGACAGAGTCATGTGTATAATATGTTAGTATTGTAAACGGCTCTGTAAGCCGATGGATCAATATGCATTGTATTACAGATTTCATATGTTTACAGATTTCACTTGATTTGAGAAAGATGAAAAGTATGTTTCTTTGAAAGCTTTCATTATGCATTCATGTTAGGAGTTAAGGGCCCAGCATGATTATGAGTATAACTGTTATATCCCGCATTTTATGCAATCGGATAATTCAAGACAATCGCGGGAAGACGACAAGCAAGGCCATATTTTATTTTGTTTGGTATATGAGTTGCTTGTGAAAAATTTAGAAGTGGAATTAATGAGGAAGGTCAAGGGCATAAAGGGAAATTTGCAATACGACTCGTGGAAATATGGAGAAAGACGAAGGACAAATTTGGAAGTTGGAAAAAAATTTGTTTTCATGAATGACAAGAACTAGCCCAAAACATAAGTGGGCTTGAATATTTTTTTAGGAAATTAAGGCCCAAGGCCATAAGGCATGGGCTAGGCCCATGACTAATTCATGCATGGTATTAAATAAGATGACTAAGTCATCTTTATCATAACAACCTCTAGAATTTTCAAGAAAAGAAGAACAAAACAAAGAAGGAGAAAAACCTCAAGGCTATTCGGCCATAGAGGATTTCCTAAGAAAGAATTGCAAAAATTCTCTTAAAAATCAATTC
>NW_026724882.1:0-5052 GCF_029784015.1 Lycium ferocissimum
CTTTGAATTCCGATTTTTGTTGATTAAAATTAAGCCGAGTTAGATTCCTGGGGTGGTATATTTACAGAGAGATGCTGCCGAAATTCCTACAGGATCATAAGTGAATGAACTTGAAAGGTTATGACAAGTATTGTGGTTATGAATCTAACGATTATGTGCACTTTCTGATGTAGACTCGTGACGTTAAGCATGGACAATTAAGCGTAGCTAATAAGGCGCAGTCTTATGTATGTTAAGGCTCGTCCTTTTCCTTTCTATGGTACGAATCATAATGCTGTTTTATTTTATGAATGCTCTCATAACGCCTTATTTTCAAAAAGTTAGAAGTTATGATTTCAAAGCATGATTTTTCCTTTCAAAGGTTTAAGCGAATGTTTTCCAAAATATCCATTTTTCTCCAAAAATCCAAGTTTCACGATTTTTGAAAGTTTCTATGACCAAAACAACGGCTATGATTTTATGATGACGATGATGATGCTCGATATGAGGAAAATGACGAGGAATTAATTATGCTGGGATATGTCTTCGTACCATGAATACGACGATATGAAATGTTAAGCTAATTTTTGGATAATGACTATTTTAAAGGTTTCAAAGTATATGAAATGATATGTCATGACCCCGTTTTTATGTTTTCCCGTGACGTTATCCTTGATTGATAGCCTCGCCTTATAATTGTTCCTTCAAGCGGCAGGGCGATCCCGATTATTCATAATGTAATCGGAGGTTACCGACCTTACGCCACTCCGATAGAGTTGTAGTTTTCATTTCGGGCTCTGGCGCATGCTTTATTTTTACATATGATTTATTTTATGACACCGTACCGTCCGACGGGCGGTCGGCAGACACACACGACTGCAGTGGGCAGATTATACCCCGGACGCGGGAGGCCTGGACGCGGGCTTATACACCATTCCTATATGGACGGGCAGTTACACACCGATCCCACGTGGTCGGCTTACTTACGTATATTTACATGTTTTTTTAAAAGCTAGCATGCATGGCATCCGCCCCAAAGGGCACCTTGCATTTACGTATTACTCCTTTATTCCACGGTCCGTGTGGTGCGTTACACCGTACCTATGGTCGGGCAGTAGTCCACCGCACCTATATGGTCGGCGCTATACACCGCACCTACACGGTCAGTGTCACTTGCAATATCTATATAGTACTCCAAAAAGGTAAGTTAACTCCGCACAATATCTAACATGGTAGACAAATGTAGAGTTATTGGTTATATCACTCTCCCATGTTGTGTTTTATGTTCTCTATTAATGATTTCGTGATATTACTCATGCCTTACATACTCAACATTACTCGTACCGACGCCTTTTTGTGGCGCCGCGTTTCCATGCCACGTGTACACCTCCCTGCGGGGCAAGAGCTGGTCACAGACGTTCTAGCGGAGTTGGCAGACTCATTTGTACCCTCGGGAGGCCGCCGAGTCAGATTATATGTGCTGTGCAGTTGTTCGAAGTTAGAGACTTTGCAGACAGAGTCGTGGGTCTAGTGTACGCTTGCAAATGGTTCACTATATGTGTTTTTATTTACATTATTACGTTACGTGTTCCCTATGTTTACAAGATTGTGTTTAATTGGAAACAACAAAAAAGATTTTAGAAAGTTCTACTATGTATTTTATTTTGTTTAATCTAAGAATCCAAAGAAAGCAGGTGATGTATATGTAATAAGAGTCAACAATGGTTCGGCATCTTCCGAGTATGGGGTCGGGTGCCCATCACACCCATAAGATCGGGTGTGACATTCACAACCCTAGTGTATGAATTTAGCTACTCATGACAAAGAACAAGAAATAAGAAATTGAAGAATTCATAATTGCTTACTTTGGAAGAAAAAAAAAATTGATAATGCTTGAATTGATGTCTGAACCTTCAAAAATAGAGAGTATTTAATGTTCTAAGCCAAAAGTCAAAAATATAATAACTGATAACTATTAAAACCGTACAAATGACCGATAGGTTCTCAAAACGTGAAAGGTGATTTGCACTTTTGGTCCCCGTCGTATACGAAATACGGTCCGTAAAGTGAAATACGGACCGTAAACTGGGCCATTTACCGTGTCTTCCTTTGGGCAACTTCAATCTCTGAGATACGGACCGTAAATTGTTTACGGTCTCAGAACTCAAATTACCGTTCTTCAACTTCCAAAACTGACTTTGCTGACATGCTCGAATGGTTAAATACGTTTTGAAATACGGATCGTAAAGTGGAATACGGTCCGTAAAAGTTATTCGTAAATCACCATTTCCTCAAATTTTTTTGGTTCTTCTTATTTAATACGCCCACGGAATACGGCTTCCGTTTAAGAATACGGTCCGTAAGCTGAGTTTACGACCACTTCTGCACTTTCAACTGTTTTCATTCTGAATCTATTTCGTTACCTGAAAACACAAAAAACACATTAAATAGACACCAACTTGCTTAAAAACAAGTAAAACTTCTCGTAAAAAGGCCTCGAATGTGCCATAAATGCCCGGTACATCAGGTCATTGGTTGGAATTATAGGTTTTGGATGTTTTGAAGTTGACCATGGTCAACACTGGGTCAAGTTGACGTCTTTTGGGAATTCCGAGTGCGCGGGCGATTTTTTAGCGTCTTTTATACCTAATTTGCATATTTGGTTTGTTCCCTTGAGGTTCCGAGTCAGTTTTGGGTATCCATTCCAAGTTCGGGGGAAACCACAATTTTTTGGTGTCCAGCTTCTGGTTTCCTTGTTCGCATTCTCCAGGGAAGGGTCGTGATTTCATCGGTCTCCTTGCGTTCACTAAGAAGAAATGGGTTGGGCTAGCCCAAGTGCAAATCTTGGTATTCGCAAGACCTTGTCCACATTTGTGAAGGCCAATTTCACTGGGTCGGGTCACGTGTACTCACAATCACAAGGATCTTCCGCGATCGCGATGAAGGAATTATTACTGAACAATGATTAATTTCAAAAATCGATGAAAACCCTTCAGTTTCAAATATTTGGAGTTCTAGAGCTCGGTTTGGGATGTACGCTGCAACATAAGATCAGGTTGTACGCCGCAACATAGGCTCGGGTTGCATGCCGCAACAAGGTATATGGACCTCGCGAGTTTCCCATAGGTCACAACTAGATGAAATGAGCACTAGCGTATGTGTACCAGTTTTGATATTGGCCAATGCATTTCATTCACGCATTCATACATCATTTGTCTCTTATTTTCATTATGTGAAATGTGCTTACCTGTCTGAATGCGATATGATTTTAGAGGCATATGTCACACCCCAAATCGAAGGGGCATGACTGCTACCCAGGCCTAACTTACCGAGCACCAACGTAACATATCTTCATCACCATACTATCATGCGTAAATAGGCCAGAAAGGCCGTCATGTGACAGCCTGAGTAAAACATAAGGAGTACTCGACAATGAATGACCTCATTGTTATACCTCGCATTTTGTACGTTGAGATATTCCGAGTGAGTGGCGGAAAGTTAACGACGGGGCTATTTTAGAACTTTGTTTTAAGGTACTGTGTCGTTTGTGATTTTATTTAACGGAAATGTTAAAGAAAATTTGGGGTTAAAAAATGAATTTTGGAAAGTTAAAAGTTCATGAAATTAAAGGCTAAGGTGAAGTGGGCCATAGGGCCAAAAATACATGTGGTTATTATTTATGGGAGCAAAGATGATAATTAAATCATCTTTGTCATTTTCACTTAAGGGAATTTCTAGAAATTAGAGAAAAAGAGAAAGAAAAAGAATGGTGATGACAAATAAGTCATCTTTTTAGTGATAATTTTAGAAATTTCAAGAAGAAGGACACGTGTCCATTTGTCATTGGCAATTACTTAAGTATATATATATATGCACTCATTCATCTTTTAACACAAGAAAGACTTTAAAAAAAAAAAAAAAAAAAAAGAGGAGAAGCTGTGATTATTCGGCCAAGGTGAAATCACCCCCATGAAATCTTGTCCAAAAAATTATTTCTTCATGTATTCCTACTAATTCAAGGGCCCTTCAACGTGGTATAGTTGTTTGGGTCGATAGTTATTCGTTTCGTCATGAGCACGCCTTGGTCAAGTGAAGAAGTTGAAGGAAAGAGGCAAGAATTCATCTATTTTTATATGTTACGAAGGGTTCATTTATGTAGTAAGTAGAAACGGATAGAATTCATGAAAATATGGAAGTTAGCATGGTATTGTGTGTATGCATGTATGGCCGTGGGTAGGTGTAGTGGTATAAGCAAGAGTTAATTTCGTAGTATTCTAGTTGTGGTTGTTGTGACTCCAAGGCAGAAAATGAAAGTTTGATGATTTTGGTTGAGTTGTGAATGGACACATGGGCCGTGTGTGTGTGTGTGTGGAAACGATGGAACAATTTCTATGTAATGTGTTAGTCGGTGGTTATGTATTTTGTGGAAATGAGAATTTGATAACTTAAATTGATGAGGGAATCACCACGGCCGATTTGGAAATAATGCGATGCTAGTGTCGTTTCTTTATTTATGAGTATAGTGTTAATAAGGTGTGTGTTGTTGGGATAGTTGATGAATTTGGAAAAGATAAAAAATGTGTTGAGAATGTCTCGTCGAAAGTCGGAGGTTTCGTACTATGGTTTGATGGAATTGTCGACCATTTTGTATGTTGTTTAAAATGTTTTTGAATTATGTTTGAACGATCTTGAATTAGTAAATGAATATGTAAACGTTGATATTGGTTTGAATGGCGTATTGGATTGAAAGTTGATGGATATGTAGAGAGGAATTATTAATGTTAGAATGTGTTTCAATCACCTATGGACATTGCTATATGGTATGGTTTGTCAGGAGCTGGTGATACGGTTTGTTGAATTCTGGGTTGGTGAATATATGTGAAATGTAATTTTTGTAACAAAGCGATGGCTTTGGAATTGGGTTCTTCAATGCTTATGGCTAACGTCATGTCCAACAATATTATCGTGGATCTAGAAGCCGAGACGTAAGTTTGGATTAGTTCAGAGGCGGCCAAGGTACGTAAAGCTCACCTCTCTTTCTTTTGGCATGTCTTAGTATGAATAGGCTATGAT